>NC_092427.1:3683576-3688576 GCF_036169615.1 Heliangelus exortis
GCAGGTATTCCTTTTCCCCACGTTTTTAAAATATTTTAAGGTTTGACACATGTTGGCCCAAAATAATTATTTACACTGTACAACCGGTAGTAAAAAGAACCCAGAGGGGAATTCTGGCCAAGTTATTTCCACACATCTTCAAGTGAGTCTGATTCTAGTCAAAGTTATATTGATGTAAATCATGGCCTAAGAAGCTTGATTTAAGTCAATAGTTACACTGGCACAAAACTTGGGTGAGTGTAATTAAAATCAGGTCTCCTTGGAGCTGTGCATGTGGGGCAAAATTTGGACCGAAATGTTGCAGAAATTAATTAATAAATGCAAAGTCTCTAAAGTTGTAAAATTAAATATACATCTGTGAAAACATCGCTCCAATTACGCGGCTGCACGTTTGCAGGATGCATTTTACACTTCATGTGGAATTAAACCATTAGTTAAAAATCTGTCTGCGAATAGTGACACTTACTTTAAAAGATCACATGGACTTATATTGTTTCATAATGCAACTAAAATAGCAGTTCCTGAAACATCACTTCCACTTTAACAAAATGTGTTACTCTCACACTGGCTGCAACTCTATTTTCCTGAGGAAGGGCTATTGAAGTCCTGAAGTATTTAGCTGGGAAGGGTTGGGTTAATACATGTAATTTTTTTTCTTTTCTTTTCTTCTCTTTCATTGGACTTCCTTTTGCCAACTTTACCTTGTATAAATAATTTTGCCTGTGAGAGTCTTTACAGGGAATGCAGATTGACTATTACTTCCTGAATAGATTTAAATTTAACACCAATTTAGTCACCGTAGTATTCCTATATTGGAAATAACAGCTTCCATAGGACTTCTACAAAGTGCCAGAAATATGATCTCATATGTGGAAACAAATTTAAATGTGTTTTCTTTTACATGTTTTCTTTTCGTATATTTTTCCCACCTATGTTTCCCTTGTTTCTTAAATTCTCTCGTCTGTTCCAGAGCTGTGAGAAATCTGGAAAATTACCCAGTGAAAAAAAAAACTAGCTTTTAATAAGAATTGCCAGTCTCACAAGCACTTTTATGTTAAAGCTTATTTTTTTTAAAACTAATAATAAAAAAAGAAAGTGGACTAGTTCTCCTTCCCAAATACCAGATGCTCTTAAGATAAAGCTGGGCTGTTCTGTTCATCATTTTTGAAGTGCAACATGAATGGCAAAAGTAGAGAGGTTTGATCAGGACTCTGGAAATAATTTATCTAGCTTGCATGTTGGGAAAATTGTTGGCTCCTGCTTTGGGAAGTGGCATTTCCCATGAGCTGCTGGGATAGCCTTGATGGCTGGGGCAGGGCTTGCTGGCCAGGGAAGGGGCTTAGGGAGGACTGCAGCCCCTCATGCTGTCCTCTGCTTTCCACTGGGATGTGGAAGGCCAGGTCTTGGTTCTGAGACACCCCAAATCACATGGGAAGACAGCATGGAGCTGCCACCTCCCTGTCCTTGTGGTAGAGCTGGAGAAATCCATCCCTGATGAACACAACTGCTACAGGGACAGGACCAACAGTGACTTTCCCTGTTCTGCCCATAAGGCCACACTAATGTAAGGTTTAATCTTTGCTTCCTCCTTTTCTACTAAAAAAAAAAAAAAAAAACAAATCAAAGAAAAAAAGAATTTAAAAAGCTCACCTCAAAATGAGATCACAGCTCAATGCACTGTGGTTTGGATGCAAATGTACATTTTCAGTGGGTTCCTTGGCTCATACGTCAGGCGCTATTGGAATTTTTTTAGTTATTTGGCAGTTGAATAGTATGGTTTCCAACTTTCTTCTTCATCAGCTTTTGAGGCAAATAGAAAAGAGCTAATAATACACTTCAGTTTGCTCTCCAGGCTTGGAAAGCTAGCAACCAGCTTGCTGGAGCAATAATACTCCTCTTTTTTTTTTTTTTTTTTTTTACGTATAACTCCTGCTTTTTGGGGTCAGAAATCTCTGTAGGTGCAGCTTTGAGACCACCCTCCAGAGGTGGGCAATGCCTTGCCTGTTCCCTAACAGGAAGAAAAATTGTTGTGGCTCAACAAGACAACACACTTTAGCATCAACATTGCCTTAATCCAGTTTCTGCTGTGCTTTGCTTGGTACTTTTCTAGATAGGGTGGGTCTCTCCTGCTTATTCATCTCCCAGACTGATGAAGGAAAGTGGAGTGGTGTTCAGCTGGGTCTTGGGTCACAGCCTGGTTTCCACTTGCTGGTGCCACAGATGCCTGTGATGTGTGGCCACCAGTTGGTCTCAAGCTGGGTGCATGCCAGGGTCAAACAAAGATGCTGCCCTCGAGCAGCTGAGCTGCTGCCCGACCTCAGGGAGGGATGTCAGGGCTGGTTGTGAGGCTGGAAAAGTTTTTTTTTTAATCCTAGTTCCTATATGACTCCTTTGCTTTGGAGTTTTATTAGTGGAGTTTGTCTTTACTACTAATGCTTTACAAGCATTTAAAAAAAAAGTAATGACAAGGGAGTTCAGGCTCTTCTGGAACATGTTGCCCAGGGAAATGGTGGAGTCACCATCCCTGGAGATGTTTGAGAGAAGATGTGGTGCTCAAGGACAAGGTTTAGTGGTGGTCTTGGCAGTGTGTTAGGTTAATGGTGGGACTTGGATTTAAAGGTCTTTTGCAACAACAAAAAAATATTCTATGATTCTGTAATAAACCAGTAGACAAGGGAACAGGAGAGGAGCCTCACCAAATATCCCATGGTTTCCTGCTGGCTCTGGTGCTCCAACAGACACAAAATCCATAAGACTCAGCTCACCTGTTGAGCATGTACTACTGAGGGCTGTGCTGGGTGAAAAAGACAGACACTGATTAGCAGAATTTGTCTGGTTTGCTTTGCTGGCTTTTTCTCTCTGCTGCCCCCATCAAAGTGCTTTTTTTGTCACCTTAAGATGCTTCATCCCTGAGTTTCATTATCCAGTATGAAGCAGTGAAGGTGCAAAGTCCAGAGACTGATGAAGGGGAAACCTGAAGATACAACGAGAGCAGAGCATGACCCATGAGAGAAAATGAAGGTCTGTAGAAGAATTAGGAATAAATGAAGGGGCTATAAACTCTCTGCCCTTTCCTTCTGCCTTCCTGCTGTAGTGGTGTCCTCTGCACCATTCCAGCTCGTGTTACCCAAGGATTTGAGTGACACAGTGATGATTTGTCTTTGTCAGTGTCCTGCCACACAATTAACAGGGGATGCTGTTGGCTGAGGTTTGAGGTGCTCCAAAGTCTGTCACATTAGTGGACGCTTTTGTAGAGTAACTAAACAGGATTATCTCCCATGGAGCAAGGGCTGACCAGGCCAGTGGCAACGTGGCAGCAGGAGGAGCCCCAGCAAGTCCCTGGGAACAGAAACCATGTCCACGTGTTTAGTCTGGAAGAGGAAAACTAATTCCTCCTGCAGCAGGAGCAAGGAAGAGCTTTGCAGAGTTTCTGCAGGTAGCACAGGGAAGGAGCTTCGGAAAGCTGGGTTTGCAATGGGATAAACAGCTGCAGAACTGTCATAAAACTTCTGAGCATGTCCAAGGGCAACAGTTACGGTGAAAAAAAAAAAAAAGAATAATTTTATCATTAGGTCTAAATCTCTCCCTTGAACAAGCAACGGTTAGTAAGGCAAAATGTAAATTACCAATATCAGCTCCTGTAGCTAATGGCAGTGTTACCAGAGGGAGCACTGCAGGATTGGGCTCGGAACAGATTTTTACAGACGAGAGACCCTGATTCAGGAGTGAGCCCCACACAGACGCAGGGATCTCTGCCATGTGGTGCTCATCTCCGACCGGGGATGACATGTGTCCACTCTGAGGATGGAATGGCTGATACACTCTGCATTCACTTAAAAATACAGCAGCAAGGCTGCAGAGTCAGCATGCCATTCGGGGAGGAAAAACTCACTCGTGCATATTAAGCTCAGTTCCTATGCTCGTTTTTACGTTTCTTTTTCGCCATCTACCCCAAAGGATCACTAGGGAGGAATGGTGTGTACATCGTTTTATGAAACAAAGATGTGTTGGGTTTACAGGCAGGCAACAACAACAAAAAATTCCTCCCTGCTTTCTATTATTTTTCCCTGTATCGTAATTTAAAGGGAAGTAACCAAGGGTTATGCCCTTTTATCTGCTCCCCATCAGAAACTGCCTGCTACAGACCCAAGACTTGCAATGGCTTTGCCAAATGCAATGTAGCAAAAGGCCTTGGTCCTTTGAAGCCTTGCACATGGGCAGTTTTGTTGTCCTCTACAGGGCATAATTCTTCATAGTTCTGCAGCTGCATGACAAACTTGAGTTCACTCCAATTTTATTTTATTTCTATTTTTTTTTTTCAACTAGTTTTTTAATGCCAACATGCTGAGAAACTATGGTTGATTCCCATCATGCAGTGCTTCAGAGGAGGCAGGTAATGAAATCGTACAGTCCTCTAATTCCACTTTTTAGGAGTTCTTCCTTGCTTCCCTTGAAGTTTTTATTGCCAAAAGAGAAAGTGTAAGAAGTCCCTTCCTGATTTCATACAAAGGAGGGAAACCCCCTCTCCATTTAAATGGATATATGTCTCTTATCAACTCAACTAAGCCAAGTAAGGTGTTCATTAGCTAGGCTGGGTTGAAAAATAAATAAATAAATGAGAGAGAAGAGATTGAATGTGGAAGAGTGAGAAGAACAAACAAGTCAAAGCATTTGTTCATGCTGCAATCTACACATCAATTATCCTGCTGTGCTAATTACCACCTTTCCATACCCCAGGTACCTAAGCATTCGCACTTACTCACTCTTTCATGCTTCTGATCAAAAAAAAAAAAAAAAAAAAAAAAAGAGAAAAAGAAAAGAAATGATGGAAGGGAAGGGAAGATGAACCCAGAGGTGAATTAAACTCTTTGATCCAAATTTTCTTTACATTTGAAAGTCTAGATAAGGGTCTTCATTGCGGTTTTCCAAAATGAAACATTGACAAATATTTTAATTGTAAAGTGATTAATAGCATTCCTCAGCCCGGGTGTGGAGATGTT
>NC_092427.1:3696076-3703576 GCF_036169615.1 Heliangelus exortis
TAGATTGTAAATAACATGGAAACACACAATTGCAGCAATGGTTTTAGCATCTTTTCTGCAGCATTCCTTTGCTGCAGTCTTTCAGATTGCTTTTTTCTTTTTTCTTTTTATTCAGTCATCAAAGGCAATTATTGACTTGGGTTTTGAAGTGCAGATTATCAAGGTATTATTTCCTTAGAAGTGCAATGCTGTAGATTGTAGAAAGCAAGAGTACCTGAGTAATTTTCTAAAGAAGAGAAGGCACTAGTCTAAATGACTCAATGAATTACATATGTAGTTTTTTTTTTTCCTGAAACATCAGTATAATGATTCTCTCCCTTTTTCTTTTTTTTTTTTTTTTCTTTTTTTTTTTCCCTGCATGGGTTAAATAAGGTAACTAACACTGTTATTTTTACTAGAGGGGAAGAAATCCATGTTCTACCTTTTTTGTTTTTTAGTGTGTGGTTACAAGGTGAGTCTAAAGTTACTTTACTACAGTCTGGGAATAATCAAATCTGGGCAGTTTAAAATCTGGCTGAGTGATGTGCAGGGACCAGGTTCTGGTTCTACTGAAGTGAAGGAGATGGTATCAAAGTGCCACAGAAGAAGCAATCAATGCTGAAAAAGAGAGGTTCTCTCTGAGTGCTTTAATTCTTCTCTCCTCCCATTATTAAAGTGGTGCCTGCACTAAAATACAGAACTTAATATTTCCTCCATTTATTCCATCCTAAATATTAGAGCCCCAAGCCAGGATGGTGAATACCATGTGGCAGTTCTGAAGCCACTGAGCTCTCCTGGCTGTGGGGGGCTGGATGTGCAGCCCACAGCTCCATATTCCCAGGTTTGGGAAAGGAACTGGGAGCATGCCAGTCATTTATTTCATTCACAACATGTTGGCTACTTTTTTTTTTTTTTTTCAAGTCAGTACATCCCACTTAGAGGTGTTACTGCTGCAGCTGAAGTTTTGCAGGTATAGAGCTCTATCCTGTCCTTGGTTGTGGGTCCACTTGCTGAGGATCTTTTCATTCCCTGTAGGTAACTGAGGTGCTGCTTTTGGATAGAAACTGTTAAGTGATGTTTTATAACTCCTCCTGGCACTTGTATGGATGTTGAGACCTGTGTGCAGAAGGGCCCATAGTTTGAATGATGTCTGTAATTACAGGTTTAGGTAGCACTTGATGACAGGTTTGAAGAATAAATCTCATTCAACAGTCTTAAGGGATTTCAAGAAACATTTTTTTTTAAAAAATAGTATCTCCAGCCTATGATTTTGGGGTAATTCTACCTGTCCTCCCACCTGCCTATATAACTGACATTAGACATGCAGCTTCTGCCATTGTTTTAGCTGTGTATTTGACTTCCTCTTGTGTGAGAATGAAGGACAAGTTGATTCATTTGACAAGAACATGCAAACCATTCAGCCACCATCCCTGTCTTTCTTGGCCGTTATAAAAAACTTCTTTTTTGATCTCCATGTATTGGTATGAACAGGAGCTGATTTTTTCTTTACATCTATTTTTTTCTATGAAGTATACATCCTAGGTGAATAATCTTAGGAAAATTTTATTTTTACCTGGGAAGGTCACTAGGTGAAGTTCACTAGGCTCTCCACCCAGGTTCTGCCACCTCCCTCGTAATGATGAGAACAAATTGTTCTACCTAAGACAGTCCACAGCTGGAGGAGAATCATTCTGCTGGCAATTATAAACTTAAACTCTTCAAGGGAGACATTAGAAGTTTTGGATTCCTAAGAAATAACCATGTTCAGCTGTTTTGGCTCTGCCTGGGTGTGACAGCATCATGCAAACTGCATTTCAGGCCCTTCAGCAAAAGAGCAAGTCCTCAATGCTAATAGTAAATTGTCCATCTTATGGGTCTATCTTGCAGAAACAGCTATGCCTATATTTTCCAACAGAAATTATAATTTGCTGGAAAAGTTACACTGTAGTGAGACAGCCACTTTGCTCAGGACTCCTCAAGAATATGAGATCATATTCCCTAAAAAGTTCCACACAAAAATGCACAGAGCTCAGAAAACCTATTTTTCTTTAAGAATCTTTCTACATAAAAGCTAAAAACAATAATAAAAGTACTAAGGGTATCACTGGGACAAAAGATAATAGACAACAACATGCAATTCCAGCTCCTCTTTCATCTCTGTCCCTCACCATCAGTCACTGCAGTGAGGAAGGGGAACTATCAGACTGGGAACTGTTCTAGTTCAGTAAAACCTTTGATTTTTTTTTTTTTTTTTTCTTCTTCTTCCCCCTCCCTGTAACAATTCTTAGGTATTCTGCATAGGAGTTATCACTACTCTTTGCAAACAGCCAGGAGAAGGAAAGGGGATAAAATATTCACCTCTAAAGTCAACACTGAATGAAGCTGTGCCTCTATATTTCTCTTTCAAGGACATCATCAAAACTTGTGGAGGCAAAGCCATGCACTGCAAACAATGAGGCTGTATAGATTTGGAGGTAATAAAGCTAATGCAGCTGCCAGTCTCCACACTGAAACCATGGTAGTCTTTTTAACACAAGAGAAAAGTTATTTTTCTTTTTTATATTTTTTTCTTTTCTGAAGAAGCTGCTTCTTCAAAGACCCTATTGATGGGAAGGTAGAAGGCAACCTGACATCATTTTGGATTCTTCCCAGCCTACCTTCAGGCATCTCTTTCTACTGCTCCTTTCATGGAGGCACTCAAGTCTTATTGTGACAATTTAAAAAATATGAAGCCTCTGGGCTATTATGAATTTCTGTCCCCAGAGAGAAACACACTACAAATCTGACACACTGGAAGACTCAGAGGAATGGTTTATTTCCTGTTATTTTGAGATGGTCAGCTTGAGACTGAAGATTGTATTGTGGGGGGGTGAAAGCCACATCAATTTTAACCAGGGGTAAATCTAATCGAGAACTTGTAAGGACTTCAGAAATAGATGGAAATGAGGAAAGAGGTGTAAGGATGAGAATGAGAAGTTAGAAAGAGTGGAGGATATGTTGGCAGATGCCAACAGACAGCTTGGGTGATTCTGTGGATGACATGTGTTTTCCAGACAGAACAATGGCATCCAAACTGCTAATCGGAACCCAGGGTTGGCTCCAGCTCCCTGCTCTAAATCTTGCATTCTTCTGTCTTGTCTGGAGCCAAATTTTTCGTGTAGTTCTGTAGCTTTCTGTAGAAAGTGTAGTTCTGTAGCTTTCTGGAGGCTTTTTATTTGAAGTCAGCAAAGTGGTTTAAAATTACTGTGAAAAGAAAAGGAAGGTAATTTAGCCAAAGTGAAGATACAAAAATACCAGTGTTTTCTCCTATGTAAAACCCAAATGAATGTTGTGAACTAGAGACTCTCCAGCCCAATCCATTCGGTTTTCCTGTTCCACAACACAGGAACAAACATGGTCAAAAGATTATTTTATGCCTATTTGTCAGGAGCAGGACTCAGATTTAAATAAATAGCATTAAATATTGGAGAGTCCCTCACTAGAGCTCAGCACTGTTCTTCATCCATCTTTTCTTGGTTTGCCTCTTCAGTCCTCAGGAAGTTTAGACTATTCCTTCATTCTTAAACTCTAACAGCAGGAGAACTATGAGACTACTCCTGTTCTCACCCTTATGTTTAGAGAACGAGAAAAGCAATTTTTGAGCAGGGAAGGAGAAATGTGGATGTATTAAGCTGTGCTATTTTGGAGATAATTTTCTTCTGCCATCTGATTCCTCATAAGCTAATGTACTTGTAATTTCTTAAGACTTTCAAGATGTGTCCCTAAATACTTAGAAATCATCAAAATCCGATCAAGGCTACAGTTAAGCAACAAAAATATCTTGAACATCATGAACATTAGAGCCATACTGACTCCATACTCATTTCAAGCAAAAACTGAAGGTATATTGTCTTCCTCCAGGCTATGCTTTTGTTTTCTCCTGTGAACAAGCTCTGTAATCTACCAGGAGAAAAAGGCTATCTTGAAGGATAAATAAATAATCAATTATTTATAATTCTAAAAGCATTCAGCTACACTCTTAATGCTGTATAACCATTTAAAAGTACATATTCAGCAGAGAATTTCCAGCCTGGTCATCTAGCATATGGGATTTCATCAACACCCTCAGGATTCAGAGGAAGTCAAATCTGCTTCTGGCCATCAGCATCCAATAAGGGGTTTATAAACCATAAGAATAGCAGAGATTGGTTGACCACACAATTGCCAAAATTAATGTCTCCCAATCAAGATATACAAACCTTGATGAATTGTTGCTAGCAAAGAAGGAAGCAAACACTTCCTGAAAAGAAAAGCCAAGAGCTTCACCAATTTGTAGTGGATCTCATCTGACAGTGCAACTTGGGTAATGGCCTCAGGACTCCAGCTGAAAATATAAATAGAAAAATATATAAAGTAATTTGCCTCCATGATAACCTGTTCATTGCTATTGACTTCAAAAATCTCATCCACAGGCTCTTGTTGAAGTCTGTGGTGGGTTTAACTATTTTAATTAAATGCATATTCCAAAGTACTTGTGTAAAGGCTCTTGGCAGGGTGAGACACAGGCCTGGGCATCAACTGTGAGGCTTGAGAACTAAATAACCATTTAGTTCTGCATTTCAGTTTTCTCTGGGTTTTTTTTCCCTTCTAATATCACATCTGAAGGACAGCTGAAGTCCTTTCTCTGGGCAAAACTTTGGTCTCTCAAATCCTGTCTCCCTATTTGTGGACTTCACGTGCTGGTTGTACACCCTATTAGAATCACCACTTCCCTACCAACTGTGGTTGCCTGAGAAATGTCTAAAATGAAATGTCTTCTTTTTGTTATCAATGTATCTTCCCTGAGAACACTGTTTATTCTGGTGGGAAAAGAGTGGGTGTACCCTAAACTTCCTGTCCTATCACTTGTATCGTCCTCATTTCTCTTAGGAAGAGCAACACTCATTAGTAATAGAACAGAGGAGATAAAAATCATACACACAGAGAAAAAGCAGGTGAGGCCTTTTTTTATTTAGAGTCTGTAGATTACAAAAGCAAGGAAATGCAAGGGAAATGCTTTTTTTTACTTTATTCTTAGATTGTATCATTTATACTTAATGTGCTGCATAATCTTGTGAAGCAGGACAGGCTTCTCTTCTCTACAGGGTAAGAAAGCATTAAAAAAATATTACTAAATTCTAGGCTACCTTCAGAAATTACCTACATTTATGTCTTTTTACCCTAAACCCTTTACATATACCAAACTTGAAAATTCAGTTATGGTTTGGGAATGCCCCAGAACCAAGAAATCAGTTTCTTCTCTCGTGCTTGTAGGCTTGGTCAGACTGCTTTTAGGGCTTCTCCTGTGGTTTTTCCTCTGGTCATTCCACCTGCCCCTCCTGAGTGAGGTTCCTGCACCAAGATAGGTCATACAGAGTGTGTGATTCTTCACCTGGGGGTTAAACAAAGTTTTCATCATCCAGAGAGGAGATGGACCTAGTTTTGTACTTTGGTGGACACTTTCACTTTCAGCTCGCTTTATCATCACCTTTCAGCAACCACTTATTCTTAGAGCTTGGAAAAAAAAAAAACCAAAACAGGGAGCAATATAATCAGTGACCTGATCATCAAACACACCTGAAGTGGCCTGGCCTTTCTCAAAATGTCACCCTGGGTGCCTTGACTGAGGCTGTTGCAGAATGATCCAGAGCAGGAGGAAACCAGCAGTCCCCATCCTGTGGCACGACCCAGGCTGCCTTTCCCATCCTTCATCCTGCAGGGAGCTGTTTGCATAAATTCCTTGCAGATCAGGGAGAAAATTGATCCCCTACTTTTCAGTTCCCTTCTTTTACTGGTTGTCACAACCTTAACAGTACTTGACATCAATGGGAGTTACATTGTGGACTGGGGGCAGTGTTTGGCCCTTAAGCATAGTTTTTGCATGTTAATACATTAGCAACTGATGTCTTATTTGTTCAGTAACTGACAGAATAATGTACAGAAAGCACGTAAAGTATGAAAAGGGGCTAGTTAGGTAATGTTGAGCAGAACATCTTCAAGACAACGCTGCAACCACTGTATTTCAAATGTCAGGCTAATTATTATCAACATTTAAATGTTAGCGTGGGCCATTTTTAATAGAGGGATTTTTTTTTCTGCAGGTACTGTTACGGGAAGAAAATGTCACATGTAGTTGTGCCATCACACTGTTCGAAAAAAAGTACATAAACCAGGGAAATTCTTTCTAGAGACAGCAAAAAAACCCACCTTGTTTGCTTAAAACTCACTGTAAAATTAACCTGCCTGAGGATGCTATTTAGGGTATCATTTATTTTAAGGAGGCATGGAAAAGGTTTGCTAAAACATAACAATTTCAATGGAAAATAATACTTCTCAGGGCTCAAGCCAGAGCCTTTTACATACAGGGTTTTTTTTTTTGTTTTTTGGAGATACATACTTGTGCAGGTCCCAGCAGTTCTGGAGGCAGCTGAAGTCTGAGCTGTGTTCTTTCTGGTAACCCTGTTGCAGAAAATGAAACCTGAATATGATTCAGCACAAAATGGAATGCAATACCAATAATTCAGACCCTCCTCTGGTCTGATCCATCCTTTACCATATAAATACAGCACTAAATGACAAAAACCTCCACAGCCCAGGGTAGTATCTGTGTCTAACTACGAGCACCTATTTCTACTGCAACTGTTGCACGTAATTATGATTAATTCCTGCGAAGTTTTGGATCTGGGCACTGCTCTGAATATTCATTACTGCCCTTTAGTTGGCTTTTTTGCTACACCTTGGGGTCAGATGTAAAAAAAAGTGTCTGTTTGGAGCCAGCCATCAGTGCCTCTTCCCTCTTGCTGGTTGAATTGCAGGGAGGACTTCTTTGGGTTCTCCTCATTGGACTTGAAGCAGCTCATTTTCCTGCAGTCTCTATAGCTCCATCACATGTGTGACTTTTTTTTTTTTTTTTTCTGGTGAAGCTTCAAGTCGCTCACTTGACCCAGTGGAAAGAACAGAGTCTGAAGTTAGGATGCAATGTGTAGGAGGGCTTTCATTTCTCAACACTGGGTACAACTTTCTGCAGTGTAAGTGCGAAAATAGTAATCAGCTTGAGATGCATTAAGTGTGCTCTGCCCAGTGACCCACATTTAAAGAAACTATTGTCAATTATTGTAAAAAAGAAGAAAGAAAGAAAAAAAAAATCCTTTTTTTCTTTGCCTGTAAAGGCAGAGCTGGGCTGCTGAGGTATGTTTGTGCTGAGAGTGGTGACAACTAGTTAATGTCTGAAAATGGGGAAGCAAAGGCTGTGATGGTATTATGTACTGAATTTCACATTGTGAGGCTGGGGTTTTTTAAAATGTCTGTGTCTGATTTGACACACAGGAACAACAAACACACATAGGTAGTCACCAAACTTCACAAAAGTCTGGAGAAAAAAAGACCCAAACCAAAAAATCCATCCTAGCATCTGTATTGATGAAACAGATGTAATTGGTGTGCAGAAAGAAAGATCCTCGTTTCAACACATGTGAATAATTATTTTGGCCATTTAAAATTGCT
>NC_092427.1:3711076-3736076 GCF_036169615.1 Heliangelus exortis
TAACCAGGCTGTATGTGCGAATACCTGTTGCACATGAACTAACAACTTAGCAGCAGGAAACCAAGTCTGATGGGCACTCAGAGGCTGAAACACCTCAGAAAAAACCCCACTCTTCCCAGCCATGGAGCTGCATCCCTCCAGCCTCTCCCAAATGCTGTTTTTAACTCATTCCAAACCCCTGGCTGCATGGAAATCAAACCGATCCGTGATAAATACAGAAGAAATCATTCTACACATACCGTGCTCATTTGCATGTGAATTAAGCCAATTTATGGCCATAAAGGACAGACTTTGTCAGCCCAGGGAGAGTGCACAGAAGATGCAAACAAATCGCAGGGGCAGAGAAGAGCTGCCCACAGTTGAGAAGTTGTCACATTTCTGCACCACTTGGTATTAATATGAGCTGAGCTTCCAGTGAGGTTACCATGACGGTGGCAGCTCAGATCTGTGTGATGATAGATAAAAAACAGAGATATAAAAACTTCTAGTGTCTTCCTTTTGTATTTGCAGTTTCTTCCAGGTACAGATCTCACAGTATCTGCTAGCAGATTTTTTCTCCGTATTTAAAAAAAAAAAAAAAAAAAGATAAAAGAGAGGAAAAAAAAAAATCCCTTTTTATGACCTGATTGCTTATTAGATTTGATATTAGGAAAAGCCCTTCATTTACTCTGAACAAATAGTTTTCTTTTCCACCACGGGCTGTCATGTTTAAAGTAAATAAGTTCTTACCCACCCGGCACCACAGAACTCATTCTGTTGTCAGAACAAAGCCATTGTACAGGGGTCCACAACAGCCCTTTTCTCTCCTGCCCTTAGCAGGATCCTCTCCCCCCACCCTCCCTTTACTACTGCCATGTGCTCCCTAGCTTTGTGTGTAAGCAATTCCATAACATGCCGATGCTAAGAAAAGTGTTTCTGCTTATTTCACAGAAGAAATGAAGGAAGATTATGACACTATGGGGCCTGAAGCCACAATTCAGACCACAGGAAACAATGGTACAGGTAAGGGACTGCGTGATCCCAGCATCGCTTTGCTCCCGTTTTGTGTAGGATTAGCTGGGCATGAAGTGACAAAACAACTTTTCTCTTGTTTTCAGTTTAACAATCAGGAAATATTTCCCTGATTCCTCCTGGGTTTTAATTCCCCCCCTCTCCCCTCAAGTTTGATGACAATGCTGCAGGGAGAAGCTCATTCAATGAGAGCCCTCTCTGCCTGTCCCTCAGTCCCTTACTCCTTTACGCTGCATCCATGTGAGCCAAGAGTTTTCAGGAGTGTGAGGAGATGTTTTCCCAGTGAGGATGAAGCTGGTATAAAGTAGCTGGACCAAGACATAGCAGTCATTTAATGAGGGTGACTGTCCAAAGAGCCTGGTAACCAGGATGGGATGCACCTTTCTTGGCAACCCCAGATTTGCCTGGTGAACACAGTCAGCTGCTTCAGAGACTGGAAAATTTTTTTCAGCAAGACACACATAACCCCCTTACATGGATACACAGACACACTTTAAATGCATATTTATGAGATTATTGTGTTTCTGGCTAATCTTTTTTTTTATTTTTTTTTCCCTTGACATCTCTTTCTTTCCCCTGTTCTTAGAAATCGATACATTTTGTGCAACAAGAAAAGGGGCAGAGATACTTAGCAGGCATCATCTCTGAGCCATCTCTTTATCTCTTTTTTTTCTTTTTTTTTTTCTTTTTTTCCTCTAGCAGAATAAAACAGCAAAAGGTTTCTGTTACTATTTTACTATTTCCTAATCCAAATGTCTTCAGGAGTTTACCACGTTCTTTCCAAAGGCCAGAAGGCCCTACTCCATCTTCAGCCCAGCTGAACTCCACACATCACCTGATTTTCTATTGCATTTTGCCACAACTGGAGATGCTTCAGATAGCTCCAACTTACACAGCTAAGAGTTTTCCAGTATAAGTACATTTTGATGCATTCTGTTATGAGATTTAGTTCATAGGTAATACCCTCTAGAAATATTACTGTAAAAGGTGGTACCTAAACCTTGCAAGGATTTTATTACTCACACTTTCCTAATATTAGTAACACCCACATAAAACCCCAATGCTCTTATTAAGTAACACAAAAAAATTACTTTATAATTCTTGAGGGGGAAAATAATAGGAAAATAAACCCATCTCACTGCTTTATTCATCCATTGGATTTCTTATGCATGAAAGGGGGGGTGGCACCAAGGCACAGTTTATCATTACATATATTCTTAACGATGTTGCCATACAGAAGTGGGTACATATATATTTTAAAAGCTTTTTTATTTCCAAGGGATGTTAATAAGCCGATAAACTGTGCTTAGCACTTGGAGAAATGGGACTTTAAAAGATGTCTGATTCAGAAATAAGACTTGATGGTTATCTGAATTACCATTACCAGTGCCTTTGAGGTCCCCTATCAGTCCGTGTGACTTCCTTTGCACATATTTTCCTTACCGTAAGAGGCCTTGACTCTTTCATACTTGCAATATGGTCTGCTCAAGGGAGAAGACTTCATGTCCTCTCAGCCCCTTCCCTTCCACTATCTGATGGTCTCTTCTGCCTGCTTGTCACTGGCCTCCTGGCATCTCTCTGGGGCATTAGGATGCTGTCCAGACCCTGCACAGCCCTGCTCCCAGCTCTGCCCAGGGTCCATAGGGTTTCCTGACTCTCCTGAAACCTGCTTTCTGGGGAAAAAGATAAGGGTTGCCCCTACCTGGCTTGCTGCACTGCAAACTTGTGGTTCAAAGAGTGCTTTGCACCTAGGTGGACTGCATTTAAAAAGCAAAATCTGCTCAGGACATTGCACCTGGTAATCCCTTCCTGGAATGTCCCCTGCAAAAGTCCCAGCCTCCTCTTTACTGTTAATGGGCAGTTTGATCAAAAAACTGACTAACAGGGCTGTTTTCTGCCCTGCTAGTGTTTAGTTCAGATCTTTTATCAGTGAGGCTCTCAGAGCCAACTCCTTCTGTGGAAGCTGCTGCCTGGGTAGGTTGGGTAGAACGTGATGCTGCAGTCTCCACAGTCTCTCAAGGATGATGTCAGATTATTTAGTTAGGTTATCACATCTGATAATTGAAATGTCTTTTCCAGTCTTTTCACCCTGAGTGGAAGGTGCCAGGTGGCTGTTAGGAGCTGCAGCCTCCTTCATGCAGAGTTATAACTCCCCCAGGTTGCCTGTTGAGGTGCCTCAACCATTATTTGGGGAGGAAAGGGAAGAGGTTGAGACATTAAAAATCCTTCCTGCCTGTTCTGGGAAATGTCCAAAATTTTCTTCTTTGGCCTCATTTTTTCCTCACAGGTAATAGGGTGATTTAATACTAATGTTTAATGAAATAGCTGAGCTTAGGCCAAGACTCAACCCAGTGAAAGAGGTTGGAGCAGTGACTCCATCTTCAATGAGAGCAGTACCACAGTGACCTTCTGGTCTCCAAGAAGGATGTTGGGGTCTTCCTTCGGGTTAACATGGGTTCTTCCAGATAGGCCTAGAAGGTTTTTCTCACTTAAGATAATGTGCCTCTCCCTCTTGACACCAGATCTTCCAGTGCTCTAGGACCTGGGCTGAGCACAGAGACAGGAAACGTCTTTAGGTTCCCTCACATACATCCAGCCAGACAAGTTGCTGAAGGTGCATGCAACAACCATGGTATATTTGTAGCACCAAATTCATTGAGGAATGTCATTAGTAGAGAAAGAAAACTAAAGGAAGAAATCTCCACTATTAAATTATTCTGCTGTTGTCAGAATAGCCACTTCCTTAGTGGTACTTGAAAAAGAAGTCTTGTTATCCATATATTAATCAGCTGCATTTTTATAATGAGCCATGGAGGCTTTATAGTAGAAAAGCAAAAGTGACCACTAGGGTGAACATTTCAGTTTTTAGTCCTGCTAAATCAGTTTAAATATTTCTGGGATTTCTGAAAAGGCCAATTGACAAAATGAAGAGTTTAAAAAATGTGAATGAATGAATTAATTAATTCCTATGGTTTATTTTATAATACCTGTTATGTTTATTACAGCTGGGATGTTTGCAGAAAATAGATTAATGAATTCCCTGTAAATGAACAGGAAAGAAAAATTCCTGGTTTTGGTTTCTGACATCTGAGAAACTTTGAGTAAAGATCTCTCAATATAATATAAAGAAGGGAAAAGAACAAAAAAACCCAAACCTTTTGAGGGAGGAAAACAGAAGTAAAACTTGGCAGGTTGGAGGACAGGCCGTTTTCAGGCTGTAATCTGTGTGTACCAATGGGGGCCTCTCACTTCCTGGATAATGAAGGCTGTGGTTTTATTAGCTTTGTTTGTGATTAAGGGCAGCTATCACCATCTCACAGGACAAGTTCCCACACAAAATAACTGGTCTCCCAAGCTCCTTGAACCCCTCTCTCACTTTATCTTGAAAGGTCCTAAATGCCTCCAAAGATATCTTCCCTCAATGTGCTTGATTTTGATGTGACACGGCCACACCAGCTTTGGGAGCTGAAAATATTTCTGCTCTCCAGGCTACAATAATTAATGAAAAAAAAAAATTATTTCTTTGGTGAGGTCACTCGTCGTAGATCTTGATGATGTTCTTGGCTTGCAGGAGGGGATGTGCAGTGTAGGTGCAGTGTTAGCCCACGAGGAATCTGGGAGCATGACTTTCTGTATGGAAAACAAATCAGGGCATAAGAAGGGAAGCAAGCTTTCCCCCCAGAAATCAAAAGAAGAAATCTAATGGTTATCAGATGAGTCTTTTTAATAGGGTGAGTTTCCAGCCATGTCAGAATTGTCGCTGGTGAGAACCAGCTACACATGGTCACCTTTTGTTGTTTATTTTAATCTGCAATGTTGCAGCCCTGGTTGTATTGTTTCAGTTAAGAATCTGTCAGCTTTTCCACTAAATCCCCTTGTTTTCAGGGGTTTAAAATGTAGACATAAACATTTGCTTTAGCTCCCAGATTGCACGCACAGACATAGAAGCTAAATAATCCAGAGAATTAGGAAGCCAAGGCCAGTAATATCACAGCAGTCCACCCCAGCCTGTTGGATCAGCTTCCAGATAGACTTAGGGTCAGGAAGGAAGAACCTCATTTGGGTTCAAGTTTGGAACTGAAGCTTCTAATATTAACTCAAGCCTTGCTTGGCAGCTTGAATTCCCATCTTGTAAATGAAGTTGCAACCTCCAAATCCCCCAGCTAGCTGGGAGGAGATGAAGACATGGAGCCTTTCCTCGGAGCCATTCCACCCTTTCCCCTTCCTGCTGCCTTATCTCCTTTCTGGAGAAAAACTCTTTCCCTGCTTCACAGGTAGGATTTACTGGGTCATGGCATGAATCTGGCAAAAGATAAGCTTGTTTTTCTTGGATGTGTGGGTAAGCCAGGAGAAGGAGCAGAGATGAGGTAGCGTCAGGCCAGAAGGTGGATGATCTTTACAACAGCTGGAAGGTCAAGGTGTAGCAAGGGGACAAAAAATAAGTTTCCATTGTCAAAAGTAATACCTCAGCTTGTTTCTGATGAAAAAAAAAATTAAAACCATAGTCTGATGCTTCCATGCATAAGGTGTCCTTCAGCGACTGCCATTTTGTTAGATTTCTCTCCCAGCAACAAAATGGAGGTAAGGTGTGAGGTCTTGTTCTCCATATCTGTGCTCCTTTTCTATAGATGCTGGGGGTTTATGGGAGGAGAAAAAGGAAAGCATTGCTTCTTGTGCTACAAACAAATGGTAGCAAGAGCTACAGAAGGACCACAGGAGAAGCACTATGGTGATGTAGTGATTCCCTACAAAACCACTTGCACTAGGAGCAGAAGTTTCCTTCCAAAAAATGGGGTCCCGTGCCCTGTGCCATTTGGTCACTGTCACTAAAATGCTGCAGAGTGGTTGAGAAGCTGTTTAGCTCATACCAAAAATAGGGCATATTTGTTTTAGCCAGAGGATTGGGTTTTATCAGCTAAAGGGATGAGTACCTACTTTTATTGATGACTGTGAGATCAGTGCTCCAGGTCAGGTGCTTTCAGGTCTCCAGTTGTGCCCTAGTCAGAGGCCATGTCTCATTCTGATCACCAGCATCACCTTACATTTATGGGGGAAACTGAGGCAAAGCACTGAGACGTTTCTAAACACCACAGAGCTGGTTAGTCTTTCATTTCCAGTAGTTACAAACCAGTAAAACCCCTTTGATTTCCATGAGTTTATTCCATATTGCTTCCTGGAGTTAGTGAGTGTAGAATTGTGCTATATAATATTTTACTTTCACAGGAACTGTAGAATAGTTTATGACATTGTCTCATTTTCTTATTTTACCTAAGGAGAAATACATTAAAATGTAATAATTCATAAGCTGTTCTTTTTGTTTATGGTCAGTTAAAAACAAGTATCTTTAATTCCCTGTCATCAGCTGTGTCTTCCAAGCCTTACTAATAAGAAAGAAAAAACCATAGGAAGAAAATGATCAGCTTATTTTTTTTCTGGTACAATGATATTAATATTTTTCTGTATTGTCATGGAATTTTTAAGGTCTTTGCAGTGTTCATACATGGAGGAAAAAAGCTTATTTTAAGTAACAGGATGTTTTGTGGTTGAGCATACATTATGTTTCACGGACAATAAAAAATTTGCTTTACAATTAAGGAAAAGAAGGAAAACTCTTGTACAGGCTGTAAAAGTGGTTTTAGGCTCCACATCCCTGTTATGGTCTGAAACATGTGGTTCTGTTTGCAGACATCTATGAAGCAATATTTTTTTTTTTTAAACAACCTATTCTGCCATTTAAGTTAATTTTTCAAGGAGGAAAAAAGAAATAAATAAAAACAAGATGTGAGCAACTGTCTGCTCATGTCTGCCATGGAAGAGCAGCCCAAGGCAGGACCTGTGATGGAGGAGACATGGTCATGTTCTTTACTACCTCCACCCACCACCTCTGATGCCAGACTGTCTGGGGGTCTGCAGGATCTGGGGGCAGCTGAGCTCAGTCCTGTAGGTCAAGTTCTGTTCATGCCAAAACCCATGGGTCCCCCAGGAGTCCCTTGAAGGTTCAGGTTCCAGAGGTGAAGGATTTACCTGCATTACCCAAGCCTCATAAACTTCTCCTGCTGCCCCGTTGAGCTCGTGTTCCTGTTAATTTAACAGCCTGCCTTCTCTTCCATCCACACTGGTGGAAAGCCTGCATTAATTTTATTAGGAGCTGGAGCAGGACTGATGAGAGCAAGGATCCAGCTGCAGCCCCAGCCTCGGAGCTCCAGCATGAACAAGCTCAGCCTGCAACACCAACCTCCCCGGGAAGGATGCGCTCAAACCCCCTTTCTTTTCCCTTTCTCTCATTTCAGTGAAGAACGCCAATTGCACGTCGGATTTTGAGGAATATTTCACCAAGAGGAAACTGGAGGAAGGAGATGGGCATGCAGTCAGCATAGCAGAGTACCTACAGCGCAGCGACACTGCCATTATTTACCCTGAAGCCCCTGAGGAGCTGTCTCGCCTTGGCACTCCAGAGGCCAATGGGCAAGAAGAAAATGGTGAGGCTGGAATTCATTTTTAGCCAGTATCCTGACCTCGTGCAGCTGTTGCAATTATAAATGCACTGCATGCCTGGGTGTTTACCTTAAAAATTGAAGAACAGCTGCAGCGGCATGGAATTTCATGAGCAGAGATTGGGGCTGTAATTTCAGTGTATTGTGATTTTTCAGTCAGCAGATTTGTATTATTTGGTGGGGGAACCAGAGAGCTGAATTGAAACAGTTGGGAGTTTGGGAAGTTTTCATCGAGTTTTAGCACAGCAAAAGGTGGGGTGGTCGAACCGTCGCACTCTTGATGCCTTTATAAATAAATGGAAAAGCATTGGTGGGAAGGATTCGGCCAACAGCATAATGTAATGTAACGAGCTGGGGCTGGAATGCAAATTGCCAATTGATCAGAAAAATTATTTCTTAGTTTCCCAGCCAGCAAGGCCTGCAGGAGGAGGGATGCCCATAATTAATTTCCTAGCGTGGTCCCGCGCGTCTGCCGTGGGCGTGCGCGGGTGCCGGTGCCGGTTGGAAGTCCCATCCCTCCCTCTTGGGCAGCAGATTGCAACGATTCCTGTCATACCATCCCGGGCAATCAGCCCATGAGCTGCCATTGATTTGTTGACCTTTTGGCCTGCCTCTTTCTCCCCCCCTCCTCATCCCGGGTTGCAGACCTGCCACCTGGAACTCCAGATGCCTTCGCCCAACTGCTGACCTGCCCCTACTGCGACCGGGGCTACAAGCGCCTGACGTCCCTCAAGGAGCACATCAAGTACCGCCACGAGAAGAACGAGGAGAACTTCTCCTGCCCTCTCTGTAACTACACATTTGCCTACCGCACCCAGCTCGAGCGGCATATGGTGACACACAAGCCAGGGACAGATCAGGTGGGGGGCTGGTTTTAAGTGATTTCTTTCTGTAATAACCCCTTAGAGGAACGATATTGCTTTGATTGGCAATCATTATTAATTTTTCATGGCATTTTGAAGATGCAGATCTTTTAATGGTAATAGCTTTAATTGAGGTCTAAATGATTTTTTGATGGTCTCTTCTAATATGATTTAATAGTCTTATGTTCACGATCGAATGAGTGTGTTAATTTCTAATTTAGAAATTTTATTTGCACTTTAACTTGACTTTAGTTTCGTTTTTATGTTCCTCAAAAAAGTGAATGAAACTGTAGCATTTTAATTATACATTATTAAACATCTCAGCAATTTTAATTCCATTTTTCACCTAGTTTTACTTTGCAGTGTTGCAAGTAGGAGCTCCAAGACATACTAAAAGATCCACTAATATTTTTTCATTACTTTCCGAGTCACCTTTTCAATCACGGGAAATTACGCGTATTTGGTATAATCGTTTGTTAAACATAATTACACATTTTTAGAATCACTCTCCCTACGGTACATATAGGCTGTCATTTGTGATTGTGCCACTAACACGTGCACGGGCAAGAGCGGCGGCATCGCTCTCATTCGTCTCTGCAATAAATCAAAGCAGTTTTTTCCTCGATGGGGTGCATGTAATATTATATCTGTACCGCTTTTAAGGAAATGCTGTGGATCTCAAACAGGTGACCAGGCTTCCCTAGTCCTCCTAAGCAGGCTGGCAAGAGACCTGTGCCACAAAACTCTTGTCATACCAGCAGAAAAACTACCCCTCTCCTTGCCAGGGAATTACTGCTGAAAACCCATCTAGTGGAGGGCTGGAGTGGAAACTCAAATGGCTTGGTTAGAACTTAAATAAATAGCTGTGTGCATTGTGTCAAGTTATAAAGGCTTTGTGCTGTATTTATTTTGCTTCAAAACCTGAAAATCATGATCGGCTCTGTTTCTCTTGGTAGGTTTTTCCTCAGCATAAGGTAAATTCAGTGAGGCAAACAGACATCTCCTCATCATGCAATTTTTGCAATTAGCATTTTTAAGAGAACCATATATTTTGCTCGATCCTAAATTGGTATAAATGGTTCCAAAGTGATTTCTCCTACTCTTCCCTTCCTGCGGCTTTTCCGGTAGATGAACGCATTTTCACGTGTATTTTTCCTAACCTGATCCACCATTAGGTTCTTTCTTTTGCTTCGTATCATTAAAAACACTGAGGAGAAAAAAAAAACCCTCACCATCCTGCCCAGATATTTATCCAATGCAACTGCCTGAAATTTCACATGCGAGAGCGCGCTGGTGCTGGCGCATTATGAATGGTAGCTTTGGTGTTGAAAAGTCCCCTCATTTGCTCATGGCATTTACAATTAGTAAATTAAAATGATTGTATCATATTAACAGTGGCACAACTAAAGTTTATAGTAGTCCTCAGAGGGCGATGGGGGGAGACAAAACAGCTGTTGCTGTTTGTTTATGCAACTCAGCAACATATGAGCGCGGGTCCCTCAATGGCGCGCGGCGGGCTGGGCTCTGCTTGATCTTTGAAGGTTGCTGCTGTTTGAACAAACCTCCCTGTGTCCCATGTAACACCATCTGTCTCGCCAGGAATGTGGGAAGAGGCAGCACACCCTCGCAGTTGTCATACCGTTTCGACGCTGCCTTTTTTTTTTTCTCCCCTCCTTTTTCCCCCCCCCTTCTCCCTTTCTCCCCCTCCTTTGCCTCCTGCTCCTGCAATAGGCTTTTGTGTTGTGGCTGCCTACAAAAGGCTGACCTCTCCTACCTTGAGCATCCAGAGTGGTTGGCTGCAATGTTAGTAATTTTATTAAATTTTTTTTTTTAATTATTTTTTTTTTTCCTCTCCAAATGCAAAGTCATGGGGCTTTTCTTGCCTATTGCAAAAAAAAAAAAAAAAAAAAAAAAAGGTCAGCTGCCTTTGATTATATGTTTTATGCCACTTTTAACTTTCCCTCGCCCCTTAGAAGTGCACCAGGGGAAAACATGGCACGAAAGGTAGCTCAAGTCTTCCCTGCTGCTCTGTGATTTTAAAAAACACTTCCAGCAGCAGCTCATGCTGAAGATGCAGTCACTTCTGCTTGATAATGAATTAAATCTTACACGAAATGCCACTAACGACAGTGTTTCTGTCTTTCCTACACACGCAGTAAACAGAATTTTTAAACAAGCGGAGTCCCACATGTTCAGAATCTGCTAGGAATATTAAGAGCCACAAATCTTCTTATAAAACAGTTTCTCTCATCGTAAGATACCTTAAAGCAACACATTTCTGATGAGAGACTTAGGAAATAATTCTAAAGCAAATATCGAATGCTCACGTGAAAGTACTTTCTCATTTGTTTCAGTTTACTGGCAACATTTTCGATATTTATTGCAACACTGCTGTGCCTGCAGACCTTTTGGTCCACTTGATAAATTCAGAGGCACATTAATTTTGTGGTTTTGTAAAGCTAGAAATTCATGGTTTCTCTTGCATAAAATTCACGTTGTTTTTTTTTTTTTTTTTTTTTTTTTAATCCCCTCCCAGCACCAAATGCTGACCCAAGGAGCAGGCAACCGCAAGTTCAAATGCACTGAGTGTGGCAAGGCCTTCAAATACAAACACCATCTGAAGGAACACCTGCGAATTCACAGTGGTGAGTAGCAGAGGTGCTGGTGTGCTCATTTGCATTTTGTTTAATTAGCTGAGTTTTAAAGACTGCTTAAAATTTACACAGTTCTGCTTCTGGCTTCTTGGAGCTACTATAAGGTATTTCAGAAGTGGTATCTGAGTCATCCTCATTTATCACGCTGTTAATACCGTGGTCTCGCTGAAAGATTTGGAAATAGTAAAGCTTCCTGCAAATAATATGGATTGTTTGCTCGGCAGTTGGAGTTCAGAAGCGTTCATTCATTTCTGTGCAGCAGGACCCTGAAGAGTCCATTATATTTTCCATAACAAAAAGTCCTCCCAACTGAAATACAGCTCATATTCTCAGATAACGAATAAGCACAGAGCATCTCCTACTCAATGACTCTCCTGCTTGATGTAGCATTCGGCACACAGAATGCCACCAGGCTCTGTCCAGGCACAAAGGTCCTAACAACAGGACTCAATTTCTCCTTTCCAGTGAAAATTCTTTTTTTTTTTTTCCTTTGGAAAAAAAAAAAAAGAAACAAACAAAAAAGAAAAATCATATTTGAATAGTTTTGGTTTAATTTGACACCCTTTGCCATTGATGCTTAGCTATAACTTGCACTGGTCACTCTGGAGCAAATCTCACATCTCAGCAGCTGTTGCTGGCTGGAGACTGTGTGTCCACACTGACTTCAAAACCCATAGAAAGGGGAGGTTAAAGGAGTGGTGGTGTGTGGCCATATTCAGAGAACTGATATTTTTCTTCACTATTAATAAGCAGATACACAGTTGGGTATCAAATGCGATCACTTACAGTTGCAGCAGCAACAGTGATAATTAACATTTGCTTTAATTATCATTTTTTAGGTGAAAAACCATATGAGTGTCCAAACTGCAAGAAACGTTTCTCCCATTCTGGCTCCTACAGTTCCCACATCAGCAGCAAGAAGTGTATTGGTTTAATCTCTGTCAATGGCAGAATGAGAAACAATATCAAGACGGGTTCTTCTCCTAATTCTGTATCTTCCTCTCCTACTAATTCAGCCATCACACAGCTGAGAAATAAGCTGGAGAATGGCAAACCACTTAGTATGTCTGAGCAAACAGGCCTACTGAAAATTAAAACAGAACCACTAGATTTCAATGAGTACAAGGTTCTTATGGCCTCACATGGGTTTAGTGCAACTAGTCCTTTTATGAATGGTGGACTTGGAGCAACCAGCCCCTTAGGAGTTCATGCTTCTGCTCAAAGTCCAATGCAGCACTTAGGGGTAGGGATGGAAGCACCATTGCTTGGGTTTCCTGCGGTAGGCAGTAATTTAAGTGAGGTGCAGAAGGTCCTACAGATTGTGGACAACACGGTTTCCAGGCAGAAAATGGACTGCAAGGCTGAAGAGATCTCCAAGTTGAAGGTTTACCACATGAAGGATTCGTGCCCTCCAGCCGAGGAACAAGGAGTTACCTCCCCCAATATTCCCCCCGTGGGTCTTCCAGTAGTAAGTCATAATGGTGCCACTAAAAGTATTATTGACTATACATTAGAGAAAGTCAATGAAGCCAAAGCTTGCCTCCAGAGCTTAACCACAGACTCGAGGAGGCAGCTCAATAACATTAAAAAAGAGAAGCTGCGAACCCTAATAGACCTGGTAACAGAAGATAAGATGATAGAGAACCATAATGTATCCACTCCATTTTCATGCCAGTTCTGTAAAGAAAGCTTTCCTGGTCCCATTCCGTTGCATCAGCATGAGCGTTACCTGTGTAAAATGAACGAAGAAATCAAGGCAGTCCTTCAGCCTCACGAGAACATGGTTCCCAACAAACCTGGAGTGTTTGATAAGCAAACCCTCTTGCTGTCATCAGTACTTTCTGAGAAAGGAATGACTAGCCCCATCAACCCATACAAGGACCACATGTCTGTACTTAAAGCGTATTATGCTATGAACATGGAGCCCAACTCTGATGAACTACTGAAAATTTCCATTGCTGTTGGCCTTCCTCAGGAATTTGTGAAGGAATGGTTTGAACAAAGAAAAGTCTACCAGTATTCAAGTTCCAGGTCACCATCACTGGAAAGGGCCAGTGCCAAGGTGGCGCTGGCTGCCACCAACAACACTCCCACTAAAGACTCTTTGTCAGCCAGATCTCCAATAAAGCCTGTGGACTCTATAACTTCACCATCTATAGCTGAACTCCATAACAGTGTTACTAATTGTGATACTCCTCTCAGGCTAACAAAACCTCCTCATTTTACCAATATTAAGCCAGTTGATAAATTGGACCACTCAAGGAGCAATACTCCTTCTCCTTTAAATCTTTCTTCCACATCTTCTAAAAACTCCCACAGTAGTTCTTACACTCCAAACAGTTTCTCTTCTGAGGAGCTTCAGGCTGAGCCTTTGGACTTGTCTTTACCAAAACAAATGAAGGAACCCAAAAGTATTATAGCCACAAAGAACAAAACTAAATCTAATAGTGTAAATTTAGAACACAACAGCGTTTCTTCATCATCTGAAAACTCAGATGAGCCACTGAACTTGACTTTTATCAAGAAGGAGTTTTCTAATTCAAATAATCTGGATAAAAGCACTAACCCAGTATTTGGTATGAACCCATTTAGTGCCAAACCTTTATACACAACACTTCCGCCGCAGAGCGCATTTCCCCCAGCCACTTTTATGCCACCAGTCCAGACCAGTATTCCTGGGCTGCGACCCTACCCAGGACTAGATCAGATGAGCTTCCTACCACATATGGCCTACACTTACCCAACTGGAGCAGCTACTTTTGCTGATATGCAGCAAAGGAGAAAGTACCAGCGGAAACAAGGATTTCAGGTAAATTGTTGCAACCCTTTTCTTTTGAAAGGTTAAATCTTAGTATTTTGTGATGTGTCCTCTTACAGAAGAAAAAGCCCATTTATACTGAGCATTTCTGTCAAAATTAGCAGGGGGGGGGCTTAGTCTGAACTTGCAAAAATACGATGGGGTAGGAGAACAAATTGCAATTACCTTAAGAGTACCTCTGCTTGGGTTAAGAAGCAGTATCAATACCTTTGAATAGGTATAATGCTCATGCTGTGAAGAGTTCAGTCATTCCCTATGAGAACTGTGTCTAAATAATAATAATGTTAATGAAAAGTCCCATCCTGAAATAAAATACAAAAGAAAAAAAAAAAAAAAGGAGATTTTGTAGGGAAACTGATCTCTTCAGGGCTCCCCTCAAAGTGAGCATAACTGCATTGCACTGTGGGGAAAAAGAGCAGTGGGAGACTTCGGGGGAGTCATCATTGAAATCCTCAAAACTTCCTTATCCATGTTTTTTTTTGGAATTACTGGTGCACTATGGATGGGAATGGCATTCTCTCTTCTCATGAATGTCTGGGTGATGATAAACATTGATGTGTTGCTTCATCACAACCCTTTCCTTCAGCCCACCTACTGCCCTTTCCTGCCCACCAGTCCTTTAATCCCCACCAGTCATCTGGAACAGCTTCGGAAAAAAAAGAAAAAAAACAACCCCAGAGAGATTAAACAAAATTATTTAGGAGAGGTACCAGATAGGGCCCTTAATCTCAGACAAAGTCTTTCAGTGGACACCTAATCTGGGTCAGCACTTCTTCGTGCCTGGGTTAAACCTTTAATCCTTTTCCCGGGTCGTCCCAGAGTCAATACATGAGTGGCAAAGGATTTCACCCCTTGCACGCCTCCAGCAAAGGGCTGCTCTGCACAAGTCATCTTCTTTTATACCTTTTTGCTGGGCATATTCAGATCTATAGTACAGAGTTTAGTCAAATGAGATTAACTGATTATAGATTAATAATTTTTTTGTGTGCGTGCGTGTTCCCCTATGTCCTATTACAGTCTATTAGTAATTTTACTGAGTAGTAAAATGTTTTATAGTTTCAAATGTGAAAATCAGGTATGGTTTTACATTCCAGGCTGTAATCCCTCTTTGCACAATAGGAGCATAAATAGCACTGCACCTCCATAACAGCTGTTCCACTATTCCAATTTACAGTACATCTGCCCTCTTTGTAAATGTATTTAAGCCTATTTAATCTTCTCTAATATTAATTAGTGCAAACCTAGTCTAAGAAAACCAAACTGTGTGATAGCAAATGGAAATGTATGTTATCATGCAAGTTTGCACTCTCTTTGGATCAAGACAAAATAAATATCAAGAAATTTAATAATTTACTGATCCACATTCATTATTGCTTAATGCTGAAGGCTGTTTTAACATAGATAGAACATTGATAAAAAGTGTTATTAATATTCCCTATTTCAAATTACAAAATTAAATATAAAAATATGGCTTGAGGCCTTTAGTCGGCAGACATACATTTAAATGGATTGCATAATAATAACAGTTATACCTAAATATAAAATTCAATTAAAACCTTTTACAGATACAGAATATATCCACGTTTCAGTGTTTCGAGATGAATGATCTCTTAGCTGTTGCTTGCACCCACCTCTTTCAGGTGTTAAGATACTTTTTGCCACCCATGGAGAGCCTCTCCTTTGCATTTTCCACTCCTTGAAAATATTTACTTCTCATGTTATCACATGAGTACTGTTTACTTGAGTAAGTCATATTATTGCAGAGTGGTCAAAGACAGAAAGTTGACTGGAAACAGGCTCCTCGTTATTTCCTCAGTTCCCATCAGCTGTAGAATCACAGAATGGGTTGGAAAGGACCTTTAAGGCCCCTTTAGTCCAACCCCCCTGCAGTGAGCAGGGACATGTCCACACAATCAGGTTGCTCAGAAACCCATCCAACCAGACCTTGAATATTTCCAGGGATGGGGCATCTCCCACCTCTCTGGTCAGGCTGTTCCAATGCCTCACCACCCTCAGCATAAAAAATTTTCATCTTAATACCTAATGTAAATCTCTCCTCTTTTAGTTTAAAACTAGCCCCCCTTAGCAACAGGCTCTGCTAAGAAATCTGACCCCATCTTTCTTATAAATCCCCCTTTAAGTACTGAAAAGTCACCAGATCTCCCTGGAACCTTCTCAAGACTAAACAACCCCCACTCTCTCAGTCTTTCTCCATAGGAGAGGTGTTCCAGCCCTTGCGTCCTTTTATGGCTTCGCAGTTTTATTACCAATGGGTTCCTAAGCTAAGGAACTTTTTTATGTCATGATTTTAACTTTTCTGGGGTGGTTGGTTCCTCTGTGGGCAGAAACAGCTGGCGTTGCTGACGGGTGGTTCCCTCACAGGGAGAATTGCTTGATGGAACCCCAGACTACATGTCCGGCCTCGACGACATGACGGACTCCGACTCCTGTCTGTCCCGAAAGAAGATCAAGAAGACAGAAAGTGGCATGTACGCATGTGACTTATGTGACAAGACATTCCAGAAGAGCAGTTCCCTGCTGCGACACAAATACGAGCACACAGGTAGAGCGGCCACGCGCGCCAAGGGGAGGGTTGAGGCCCGTGCTGTGCTCTTCACGATCTTTCGTGAGCACACTTGTGCGATGAATGGTTTGGTAGGTGCTGAGGGGGACGAAATAGTATTTTTTGCTCAGTTCAACTTATTAATTTTATTTTTTTTTTAAAGAAAATGGTTACTCCTTGCGAAAGGACTGCTGGATGTGTTGGGGTGAATCTCAGCAGGTTCTAAGCGAGTCACCATGCTGAGCAGGCTGGCAGTCACGGTGCTCAGCATCTCACAGGATGAGCCCTTGCCAACAAGACTGTCCCTAGCACTTGGGAAGGAGTGCAGCTTAGTCAACATAAAGTCTGGCATGGGAAGGAAGGGTGACAGCATATTTCTGGTTTCTTAGGCACTATCTGACCCTGCGCCGTTTAATCCAATAGAAAAACTTCCCCTGACGTTAGCAGGGCAAGAGCTGGCTCTGGCCAAGTTATCTCAAAGCAAACAGCTCACTGGGGTTGCTCTCACCAAGATTTTGCACACCAGAAGTGCAGTCAGGTTGCATTTTGCTTTTTTTACTTCTCGGTGAATGCCCGGGGATGGTTTCCTTCTTTCCCAAGTAGGAACTGATTTTTTTTCTAGTTCAAGGAAGCTTGCCAAAACTCACTGTGGATTGTCAGCTTAAAAGAATATTTTTGGTTTGAAAAAGACCCTCCATCAACATTAGGCTGGCCATGGTTCCCCTTGCAGGCAGTGCTCCCTCCCTGCCATCAGTGAGGAGAGGCACCAGCCCAGAGGTGGACACATCAGCTCAGCATGTTTTAGTTAGGGGAAAAGGGGACCGGAGGTCCTTAAATAATAGAGATATCAAGTTATGTTAGACAAAGGGTATGTGAATTATCATGTGAATTATTGTGCAGCAGGACATAAACCAAACTCCAACTTCCTAGAGTTAGAAAAAGCTTACTCAGGAGGAAACTTTTCTTAACTTTGAAAGCTGAGTCCTACTTCAGGAAATGAAGCAAGTCACATCATCCTTCAATCTCACCATGTGACGGTAAAGAACTTATACCTTTCTATTAATACATCTTCCAGGCTGCACATAACCATTTGGCATTTCACATAAGTGATCGTGGGCCTTTAAAAAAAAAAAAGATTCTTTGTTATTTTTCCTCCTTATTATTTTCTTCCAAAATTTAGCTAATAGCACCCAGGAAGATTGAAAATAAGGCGGTTAAAATATACGTAGGATTAGAAAAGAAGATTAAAAGGAACATTTTTGACTAGATAAACTAGTTGAGTGGTGGAATGTGCTTCTCACTATGTTATTCATATCAAATTGCTTATTCAGTAGAAGAAGCTTTTGAAGGCTTTACATCCCTGCACCTTGCCTCTCCTGAATGATTTTATTACAGCCATCTGCAAACATTATGGTTTACTACACTACTACTGTAAAGCTCTTATGTTAGAACTGGCCTTCATATATATTGGGATCTGGACATATGGTTGAATCCCATAAAGTTGGTAGTCCATAAGATCGACAGACATATGGTTGAAAGGCTGAAAATTTGACAAGCTGAAATGTGTACAATCACCTTGATTTGCAAAATAAACTGCATTTGCAAAAGCAAGAAATATGTTCTGGGCCTTAAGTAGCACAGGAGCCTACTGCCTCAAAAAATGTCCTATGGCTGTGGTATAGGGACTTTTCTCCTTCTTTGCTCTTGTCCCCTTCAGCTTCTGAACTCTACATCCAACAGTTTTATGGGATTCAGTCTTATGATCCAGGACATGTATAGGTGTCATATTTAATAAGCTAGAACACATCAGCAAGCTTGAGGAGACAGGAAGGATGATCTTGTGGGCAGAGGTGCCGAGAGCACCGTGCTCTTTTCTGATTTCCTCTGCGAATTTCAGCAAATTGCTTCATCTTTCTCTCACCTTCACCCATCTCTGAACTCTGAGGGAAATAATACCAGCCCGCCTTCCCTGGGTGTTGTAAATCTTAATTCATGCAGGCTGAAATCCTGTGATGGAACTCGTTAGATAAAGTGTGAAGTATTAAGGAGGCATTTGCTTGTATGGAGCCTCAGCGCATCACACGAAAGTTTGATGGAGGTGGTTGGGAGCTCTGGAGACCTTGGCTGGGCTGGTCTCCATAACTCATTCACAGCCTTCAGAAGGCACACTGCACGTGGACTTTGGCTAATGGCTTGGCTTGCATCTTAAGTGAATTGCAAATTAGTTTGATAGTTTTGGAAAAAAGCTGGTAATTGCATTAGTAGCACAGGTGTGAACCTGTACTCCATGTTCAGTGAAAGGAATCGAGTGGAAAGTTCACGCCACCTTCTGTGTTTGGGAGCAGTGTAAGAGTAGGGCCACTTTTTTTCAATCACCTTTTTGAAAAAGGGAGCTTCTTTTCTGAGGGGGTTGCTGTTTTCTGGCCAGCTGATCAGGATCAGCTCTTATTTCATTAAAAATGTATTTTCAGAGGAATTGGAACACTTCCTGTCTTTCCTGGAGAAGCACAAATAGTGGATGTTGTGTACACCGATGTCCTTTTTCCTATGGAAAAAAAAATATGTGCTTGTTGAGGTCTTTTTTTTTTCTGATATTTAAGCATTCAGAGTTTTCTTTGTCACTGCTTCTCATAGTCCACATACCTATTGCAACCAAGGCTAGAATGAGGATTAAAAAAGTCAGAGAGAGGCCATGTTCCTGCTAAACATGTAGCCCAGAGAAATTATTTGCAGCAAAAAATAACAGGTAATAATTATGTGAGCTGCCAGAATCATGTGCAGAACCAACTGTTGTAAAGGAGAAAACAGGAATGTTGTAGGTATTGAGCTGAGTTTCATCCCAGGGCAGTAAAAAGAATGGGATTTGGCCAGTTCTTTGTGTCAGCCCAAGAATTTTTAGTAGGACCGTGGGGCTGCAGATCAAGGAGCTCTGTGTTTACCTCTACAGCTTGAGCACAGTGGAAAATGAGGCCCAAATTTCACAATCTGTAATTTTTAATTTATGCAGTATTAGTGGTTTTCGGCAGTAGCTTCTATGTTTGTGTGGAGGGGGAAAATTTCTTGCATTACTGCAATGGATGAATTGCACTGGTGCAATCTGAAATTCAGTGTAGAGGCCACTGGTTGCTGCAGGATGAAATCCTGCCAAGTTAATTTTGGGATGCTCTTTGATTTTAAGAGAATCTATGTGCACATTTTAGAGTCTGAGCTTCACAAGATCCCATTTCTTTAAAACCAGGGTACACAGCACTACAACTGGGGTGCAGAGCATGGCAGAGAGAACAGTGCTCAATTTTCCTGTGAAGTTTTATGATCTCATCCTAACTTTGGTCAGGCCAAAACTGGTTATCAGTGCTGGGCTGATTCAGGAGTAAGGTGCAGATCAGTGTTTGTTCTGCCCATGTCTGCCACACACCAGCTTTGTCGTAGCGTCACAAGGAAACCTCCAGCCCGCCTGTTCTGCAACAAAAGCTGGAAACAGTTTTTCAGAATCCTACCTAGAAATTTTAAATCCTTTCATTGTTGTTCTATATTACATCATATTCTATTTTATTACTTGTGTGGGCTGCCGAGGGCCTCATAGCTGTGCTGGTTCTTTCATCCTTTCCTTTTCCACTGTATATTTTATTAAGACCTCTTTTTTATTTTTGTAGCTTTCATGCTGATGCAAGCACTAGTTTTATTTCCAGATTGATTCTGTAAACTAAATATTGTTCTTGAGCCTGGTAGCAAATCAGCTCTTTCTGGCTAGTATTTTGAATTCCCAGCTCAGGAGTTTTCTTTATTTAGAGCTTGATTCATAAAAAATTTACATGCTATTTAAAGGTTATTTTTTTTCTTGCTTTACTCTGATACAAGTTTAGAATTGCCCATTTTACACTCAAGTGAAGAAAAAAAAAAAAAGGATATATTCTATGCTTTTAAAATTTGTTTGGTAGACAGGGCCTCCTATTCAAAAAGGAACAGGTGCAGCTTGGGCAATTAAATATAAATTGCATTTATCTTGCACCTTTGACCGCATCGCTGTGCTCTGGCCACTAATCCATCTCCATTGGGACTACATCTAACATCCAAACCCCCAAGCAGCTTCAAAAGACCTCCCTGTCATAAAAATGTTTCCCTCTTTCCTCCAAAGAGTGGGGTCCCTGTTTGTCCCCCTCCCATAGAAGAAAAACCCACTCACCTTATGCCAAGGGTGGGTGACATTTAGGCTGGGACCAGTGGACTGGTTATGATCTGATGTCTCATGACTTTCATACCACTGCAAATGGGAAACACGGAGCATTTAAGAGACTTCTAGCCCAGGAAGATTCAAGAGATACTCACTGCTAGAGATTTTTTTCTGTTGTTTTAACAGAAATACAATTTTAGAGACTTTGAAAACAGATTAGTTGCAATTTCCCCTCTGTACATTGAGCGCTGGTCCCTGTGGGGACCTCTCTTTGCAGATGGTGGAGTACAAAATAAGCCCCAACATTTCCTTTAGATGTGTGAGAGAGATTTATCATTTAGTTTCACTGCAAAACACAACTACCTCAGGCACACAAGTGTTTCATGAGCCCTCCTTTCAGCTGGGTACCTCCCTTCTAACTCCATCTCCCATGGGTGACACAGAATGGGTAAAACCTGTCAGGTGGGAGGTTCAAACCTGCTTCCTCTTGACCTGTCTCTACTCTACTGATGTTATAACTCTATGTGACAATGTGTGTAAGCTGAGAAAGCTGCTGAGACTACCTACAACTGTAGGTCTTTCCCATCAACCTACAGTTGTAGGTTCTCCCCATCCACCTACAGCTGTAGACTTCTCCCCGTCTTTAGTGCAAAATAACCTATTTCAGCTTTATTTTATGGCCTACCAGTGCATTGTAGGGATTAGGAACTTCTGAATTGCTGAAATACTGGCTTTTGCACATGGGGAAAAAAAAAAAAAGGGAATTGTTCCGCAAATGTTCAGAAACCTGATACATTTAAAAACATTTTTCAATTAGTGTTGTAACAGCTGCACGCTGTGCACTGCTAAGGTATGTAGTGTGGTGTCTGAACAAAGAACTTTGCTCAAGCTGTCATGTTCCCTCAGATCAAAATGGAGTCCTTGATATGGATGTGGTAGACTAAATAGCTCTAGTGTAGCCTTTTTAGTAATAATACAAATTAATATGAAAATATGAAGCATTTAATCTTCTCGCTTCTAAATTAATTTATAAAATATGGATGATTCCCTGCCAGGTTACCTCTGTGCTGGCTGTGGGGAGGCCCCAGGTAGTATGAGTGCAGTGTTGTGTGAAAGCCATGTGCAAAGGATGAGCAAAGCTGGCAAAGGACTGAGGGATGAGCACATCACCCAGCCTTGGGGAAGGGTATGTGGAAGCCAGGCTGGATGAGGAGCAGTGGAGGTGATTGACTTATGTCTGAGGAGAAGAAAAGTGCTGGGTTACTGAATGGAGCAGGGTGAGGAGAGTGTAGTGGGCACTAAATATTGTGTGCATCAGAATTATCAGGAAGTTTGGAGTCACGGAGAAGGAGCAGATGTGGAGAAGTGGAACAAGACAAAGGTTGAGCTCACTAGTGTTAGGGAAAAGTAAGTCAGAGGGAGGGACTGACACAGTGTGGGCAGTTCAGCAAGGAGGACACAAGAAAAGGTGCTTAGGTCTACAAGGTAGAAAATTAGCAAGCATAGAGATTCTGGTGAAGGGAGGGTAGCTTGTTGCTCTGGGTGGGCTCAACAGGACAGCTGGGATGAGGCAGGGATGCAGGCAGGAGTATCTGGAGCATCCAGCTGGGTGGTTGGTAGCGTTGGGAAAGCTCCCACCTTACGCAGAAGGGTTATCTTCTGTCAGCACAGGGGTCTGAAGAGGGCTTAGGTCAAGATCTCTAAGCTAATTTTAGTAAATGACTTGATTGTGTTGAAATCTCCCCAGCTAAGGCTGTGGGATTCCCCTTTGTTGGCAAAACTTGTGCTCCAAATGGCAGGTAGTTACCTCCCAGCTCTGGATTCCGTGCTGGAGGTTCAAAGGCTGGAGGTCAGACCTGGAGGTTTAAAGCCAAAATATGCATTACAGCTCAAAGCCCAGAGGTTTCTTCAAGCTTGACTTTTAACCAACAAGTTGAACTGTCAAAAATGCGTATTTAGGAAACAGATCATAAAAGCAGTGCTGCTATAATTCAATATATCAAGCTTGAATTTTTAATTTCGCTGTGAAGGAAAAAAAAAAAAAAAAAGAAACCCTGTGTGTGTGCAAGCTTAGGAAACTCTCATACAAAGAAACGTAGTTTGAGTCCCAGTTTCCAGGCATCCACTAATTTCCCTGTCACTTTGGTTATTCTATCTGGGGTTTCTCCTCTATTTTCCTTCCTGCCAGATCTCCCCTTCATTTCATAACACACAATTTTTGGCTTCCTTGAGCACTCGTTAATCACACCTTATTAAATGTGAACTTTCACAGTGGGACTTGAAGGTAGCTGTGACTAGATTGGGCAAAAAAATTAACATATTCCTTGGTACTCGTTCTTAGCGACTTTGCTATGGAAGTGGAATTTTTTTTCTGCCTGACTTTCCCTGATCTTGAGTCCCAGCTGTGACTGCAGAGGAAAACAAAGCAGATCAGGTTCATAAAGAAGCAGCTTGAGTTTTCCTGGAAGTCGAGATCTTCCAGTGGTCTGAAAACAGTTTTATTTTTTCTGCTGGATTTCTTTCCATGCTGACACTGCTGGTTTCCCATTTTCCTGGCCCATTGCTCTCAGTTGGGTTGTTCTTGCCTACTCTTCACCATACTCTTCCTCTCTTTAAGAATTAACAGAATACCACATTTTAGAACTGACACGATGGGGAGGGCTCTGCTGTGAAGTTTATTCCTCTTCTGGTCACATGCCACATCAGCTAAGTATGATAAATACACCCGAGGAATCAGCCAGTTTACTAATAAATTCCTAATGATCTGCTCTAGCAATAAGACATGCAAAGCTGGGTTCTGCATTTCAGGCACCAGATACCAGCAGTTTTATATATGTAAAAATAGCATGAAACATAACATAATGACCAATCGGCATTGAAATTGCATGGTTGCACCACTCTGGAGCATTCAGTTGAATTACATGAAATTTATCATTTGACATTTTAAAAAAAAATCTTTAAATCTGGCTGAAGGTACTAATGTTTGATTTTGTTTTTTGCCTTCTGCAATCTAAGTTTGGTGATTGGTCTTCACTAATTCCAATCTTTGCACCATATGTTATGTCTGGATATCTCACGGTTGCATCATGCTTTGCTGAGTTTTGTCGTGTGGCATCATGCTGACAAGAATTTTTTTGTCAGCTCTATTTTGGAATTAAGCTTTCAGTATGGCAGTTCTGGAAGGTGTTGAAGGCATTCCTGTGCTATTTGTGGCCTGGGATCAACCAGATGTGTTTAGGCTTGGCACTGGTTTTGAGTTTCAAACATTGGTTCGAAACTGCCTGAAATGCCAAAGGAAATACTGTTTTCTGCAGCTTAACACTACTTTAGCACTCAGTGAGTGGCTGACAACATTTTATTTAGAAACTCCTTCTGCTTCCGTGGCAGATGTATATATTTGTATTTGCTCACGTGGTGGGGGAAAAAGAATGTCTTTCAGTCTTTGAGGGCTTCCTTCCCTGGGTGAGAGCTGGAGGAGAGGACCCCTGCGGTGGGTTGGTGTGGGTCCAGCTCTGGTCCTCCCACCACCAGCAGCAACCTCGAGGACTCCAGGAGTCCTGGCTCCCTCTGTTGCTGTCACTGGACCCATAGTATGTGTTGGGTGTGTCTCAAGGTACCTTGTGATGGACTCTACTTAGGGTGTCACATGTGGGGAAGTGTTGGCCAGGGGTTGGCTTGCGGTTACGTGGCACCAACAGCGAGGGCACACATAGGATGTTGGCTTCCTGCTCTTCATGAGCAGCTTGCACAAAGAAAACCTTAAGAAGCAAAGGTCTTTACAGGCTCACCTCTTCACTGTGTGTGTATGATGCTGTCAGCAGAATTATTTATAAATAGGGATATTTTTCAAACATTTTCATGGGTGTCAGCTGCTCTCTAGAGCTGCCAGTTTCCCATTGATGCTCTCTGAGTCATTTTCTTCATTATCCTGAGCTGCTTGAGTAAAATGACTACAATCAAAAGCATCTAGAGCCTAAGTTGTAGCATAAATGTGGTGGGTTGTTTTTTTCTTTGTTTCGTTGATTTTTTTGTTTCTTTGTTAATTCTCTTTTTTTAAACAGAGCTTCCTTTAAAAATAAGAAAGTGGGGAGCAGGGGGGTTCAGGCGTCGTGTTGCTCGAGCACCTGCCAGAGCAGCGGCTGGGCAAGCGAGGGGTGGGGAATTTACCCATCCTTACCCCTGTAACTCACCTGTGTCCTTTTTTTCCTTTCTGGCAGGAAAAAGACCACACCAGTGTCAGATTTGCAAGAAAGCATTTAAACACAAGCATCACCTGATTGAGCACTCGCGCCTGCACTCCGGGGAGAAGCCCTACCAGTGTGACAAGTGCGGCAAGCGCTTCTCGCACTCGGGGTCTTACTCACAGCACATGAATCACAGGTATTCCTACTGTAAGAGAGAGGCAGAGGAGAGGGAAGCAGCTGAG
>NC_092427.1:3918576-3933576 GCF_036169615.1 Heliangelus exortis
ATTATTATTATTATTTTTATGTTCCTGTGGTCCCCTTCACCTAACAAAAAAAACCCTTTGGCTAAATCATAAAAAAAAAGACACAATAAAAATCTTTTGTGAAGTCATGTTACTGTTATAGAAAACCTCTAGAAGCAAAGTGATGCTGACCTCATGGTGTCAGTGGGGACCACCAGCACCCAAAAGCAACACCTTAGCTCCAACACCTCTCCCACCAACTCCACCCAACGCAGGTCCTGTCCTCTTGGGAAAGCTTTAAAATGTGAAGTGACAGGCATGTTCTTGCTTGAAATAGGTGTTAAAATGTCATTGCATGAGAATAGGCCCTTCCAGGCCATCCCTGCCTCTTCTCTCCATTCCACCCCCCCAAGCCCAGCCTGTGGTGGATTACAGCCTGCAACCTCTGCTGACAGCAGATAAATAACTGAGAGTGTTTCAGCAGAGTCGCTAGGTTCTCCACGGAGTAATTTGTTTTCTCCTTCCTCTCACAGTCTTTAATGTTTTGTTATAAACATCTATAGCAAGGCGCTGCTAAGAGAAATGACTTAGGGCCAAGGATCCTGAGAAAAGGCCACGGTGGGTATCTGAGGTGTTTCCTTGCCAGGGCTATGCCAAGGGGATTTCTCTTCCCTTCCAGCACGTCAGCTTCGCTGGAAACTGAGAGCAAAATGGACCAAAGTTTCCAGATTTGATCAGAACTTGGTGCTGTCCCACAGGTTTTCATTGCAAGGTGATAAACCACCCATTTGGTGACCCCTGAGCATGTTGCGATGGAATGGGCCAGCATGACACCATCCTCCTCTCTCCCCAAAAACTAACTCACCACCATTTATACGTGTACATTATTCCCTCAAAATGCCTTTGATGAGGGCATAGACCCTTGTCAAAACTGTTTTTTGAGGTACATCAGCATGTTCCTCTCAGCTTTTTTTAGATGAAAGCACAACAGTGGATGCATGAAGCTTCTCTTTTTCATGGAGAAAGATCTACAGTGCTTCTTTTAACTAGGGGCATTCACCTGTGCCTTACAGTTTTTCTGTTTTTCCCTGTGTGTGCTGTATCATCTCAGCAGTTAAAGACTTGATAAGGGAAAGTTGTCAGAAATCAGATCTCCTTCCCCTAATTGTACGGGTGTGATAAAAGATCACACAAGGAACCAGCGAGTATTTACACACACGTGCAAACAAATGGCCACTATCAATTCACGTGGAAGACCAGATAAGGCCTTTATCTCATGTCTGTGCCTACCAGAGTGTGACAAGAGCATGGGGAAGGACGTGGGGCAGGAGATAGGGGAGCGGGAGGAGCGGCGGTGGAAGTTACGATGAGGAAATTCAGAAGGCAGCAAAAATCTAGATTGCAAAGTTATCTGAAGCTTTCTGGTTTGAGGGAAAACGGTGTGTCCTGAGATAGTGCTGGGCCCAGCTCTCTGTTTTTCATGTAGGGTATCACAAAGTCACAGAGCTGAAGAAATGAGTCCATGAAGGAGAGGTTGTTTTGTTGCTATCATTGCTGTACTTAATGTGGTTGCCCACTGTGAGGACCTGGAGCACTCAGGAACTCTTGGAAAGGGCTTGTCCCAGGTAGTGCAGTCAGCACTGTGTCCTCTGTGACAGGCAGCTCTTCATCAGTGAGCTGATTACCACTCCTAGGAGCTTGCAAAAATGTTCAGCATCTAATGAAGACCTCTCCAGCTCTAGTGGACATGTCAGCATCATTTTTCCTCCTTCTTACTGCCTGTTTTCTTGAAGGACAGTAGGAAGTTGATAGTGAAGAGACTTAAGCAAAAAAGATCTTTTGTATTATCTCTGTATTCTTCATCTAAAAAGGCAGATACAATTTTTGAGGAGTGGTTTGTTATGCTCACAGTATGAGCAGAACCTATAGTAAGCATTCCAAAAGCAGTAATTGGTTTTAGGAACCTCTCTTCAGTGCCCTTCCTGCCTGACCTCTGATTGAGATGTGGATAACAAAAGATTCAGAAGAACTGTCCCATAATCAGAAACTAAATATGAAAGTTTTGAAGACTTTAAGATAAACACTTCATCCCATGGTGGAATGGCAAGAATTAATTGAGGTCTGTGGCAGTCATCTGGGAGGCTCTGGGAGACCTCAGCAGTGCATCATGGCCAACAAAAAGTCCCAAGATCTTCCTTCCCAAACCTGATGGAACACAAGAACAGTTGTCCTACTTGCACTTGTGTACCGTTTCCCCCTCTATAAACCTGTAAGTCTCAAACAGGACAACTCAGGATATGATCTTGGAGGTGGAGAAACTGAGGCAGAAGGTGAGTTACCAGTCTGTGCTCTCCAAACCGTGTGTGTCTTTGGGGATGCATTTGCATTGGCCCAGCTTCCTCTTGCTTTTCTCATGTGAGAGTCAGGTCACTGCCTCCATGGGACAGGGAGGAACAACATCATCTACGTTTAAATCAGGTACTTAAATTTTCATTATCTGGTAAATCTGATGAGCTAAAAAGAAGGTATTTTTTAGCTTTCCAATAGATTGTGTCACCTCAGAAGACAATAGGAAAGGTGTTTGGATTCCAGGGGTCTTTTTTCCTCAGATGGTTTTTTTTGCTTGGGCTCCTGATTAATAGCTGAAGCAGTTTGCTCAGTTGGTATTGGTGGTGTGTACTAAAGGAGAGGGGAACTATCTCAGAAATACAAAGAGCTAAAATATTGTGTGATCTGTTCTCACTAAGATGTGTACTTCAAATTGCATTCCCTCAGTGGAGGGAAATAATTTTCAGTTATCCTGGTCACAGTAGAAATCAGTCCACTCTTTTTTGAATGTCTTTTTTCATTAATGTAGATCTGTTTCTGAGATGAGAAACCATGTTTCTTCTAATTAGAGTTACATGTACTTAATTTCCTTTTTTTAAAAGCTCGGTGTGAAAGGCAGTTTCCTTTAAAAAGGGGGCAAAAAAAAAGGAAAAGGAAAAGAAAAAAGTGACACAGCTGATGTTCCTGTTGCCTTAGCAACAGATTTATTTATTAGGGCCTGAAATGACATGAGTTAATATACCACATACCTGCTGATTGGCAAACTCTCCTATTTCAGCTCCAGTTGACAATTAAGTCCTGGACAGCTACAGCCAGGGGTTAATGTTACTCATTAGGAGAACTAGGTCATTACTGGGAAATCAAGGCACTTAAGGCAGCATGGATAAAATACAAAATTCAACATCTCAAGGAGTGAGGGGTTTTATGTTAATTAAGCTTATTTTCCTTTCATTAAAAAAAATTTTTCATATATGCACATGACAGTGGATCAATTAATTGGAAAAAAAAATACAAAGTAAGCTGTAGTTTACTTTCCTCTCCTGGCTGTCTTCATTTCCTTTGGAAGGGTTTCATTATTTTATGGAAAATTCTTATGTCTATATGATGAGTAAAAAGGGTATTAAAATTAAGAAGGGAATCATCATGGAAATCAGCTTTACCACAAGGGAATGAGCAAATAAAAGCCTTGGAAATGAAAATAAATAAGCTTTGCTAATACCTCACCTAAGGAGCAGAATATAAGCCCATCAGAGCTTGGAGATATTTAGAGGTACTTCTCTGCTTCTTTATTAAGCACTTACATAGTTATGTGACCTTCAGAAACCGAAACTTTGGAGAACTAATTCAAGTTGTTGGTAAATACTCTGTTTACAGAAAGCTGATCGTTGGCATAGCCAACAGTAACTCCTGTAGTTAGTACTTGGCCTCTGATTTCCAGGAAAATTAAATATATTCTCTGAAAGTTTTATTAAGATATCTGAGTGGGAGTTTTAACTTGATAAGTCATAAGTAATTCAATAAAGCTCTCCTGAAAGCCCTTATTTACTAACTTTTAGCAGACTTCATTCTGATACTGGAGAACTTAATAGGCTGGAAAAAAATCTTATTAAAATAAAACTTATTGTTTTACTCAGTGGTTCCCCAAATATACCTAGTTCTTTCACTTCTGCTAAGTACTCTACTTTCTTTTCTATATTTAAACTCTGTGGCCCAATTCTGCTTCTTTTGGGGCAATTTGGTGTAAAACCTTTTTCCACTCCTGTAAAATCAAGGTTGAAGCAGTCTCTTAGTTGGGGTGCAAAGTCTAAACCATTGTATGACTTTGTAAGAGCACTCTTACCTGCAAACCAGGCAAAATTAAACCCTGTGAGTAGTTTTCTGCTCCAGGGGATGTTTTTGCTCTTAACTCCACAATGCTCCCTTTTTCCATGGTGGGAGTTTCATTTTATAGTGACTCTCTGCTCTGCTCCAACTTCTAAACCAAGTCTTTGAGCAGAAACAAGAAGCTTCTCATTCAAGAAGCCTCCTCCACCTCTCTGCCAGGCTCAGTTCCCTGGGCATCTCCTCATAGACAGTCTCCTTGTGCAGCAAGTTTGCATCTCACTTCTCTCCTGTTTCTCAACCTTTGTCTTTGTTTTTTCAGTCCCTGTGGAAGGGACCTTCCAGAATACATTGGTTTTCTCCTCAGTCCCGTCGTCCAACCTGACTCTATCTTCCATTTTTATGTTGTTCCATATTTTTCATGCTTATAAATAATATCTTTATTCTACAAAGTCCAGTAATTTTATTCTGAGTCCAGTAGAGGAATCTTGGAAAGATGCATCAGATGTTAGATCCTGCCAGGGTTTGGCTGTAGGACCATCTTGCTCAGCTTTGGCCTGAGGTGTGCCCAATGGCCCCTGACATGTGGACTATTCTGTGGCCAAGCACAAGAAGAAATTTTTTCCAAGGCTACATTTTTAGAAAGACTTTCAATGCATACAACAAAAAGTACAGCTTGGACTCAAAAATCAAACACATCCAAATATTTAGTTCTTGTTCTAAAACGCATCTGTAAAATAGAGGCTTATTTGAAATTTAGTATGTGCAAGATACGGTTTATACTTTTAGTGGCTAGTGTTAGGTGCTTGTTGGTTTTTTTTCTTTTTAATTCTTGTTCTGTGGATGTTCTGGAAAACTTTTGGCAGAACTGTAGTCAAAGGTAGCCTCAGCCCTGGGAAATATAAAAAAGGACAGAAGATATTTTGTACTAGATAGGCTCAAACAAACTTAGCAGATGGTGCCACCAGCTCCCTTTGTAATTCACAGCATCCCTGACCAATGTCTGAGAATACCTTCAAAGAGACAAAAATCAAATATTTCCTAAGCAAACGATCTTCCTTATTTTCATCAGTAATAGGGGTTGGTATATTTCTTCTTTCAAAGCTCTTTTAAATTAGTTTTGTCCTCTTACTACACTGCAACTATTTGACTATATTCTTTCCCTTCTCCTCCCCTGCTCTTCTTTTCTCCATGTTTTCACCCTTTCTCCCCACCTCCTTTTGTCCTCTTAATCTCTGCTTTTTCTTAGTTGTATTTACACACCACCTGACTCCATGAAATGAGTTGATTCCTCATTTGGAAAGCACTGAGATTTGTGGTTCCTTTAATCTTGTTGAATAATGACTTTTAAGCCTTGGTCTTGGTGCTAAGGAAGTTCCTGCTTAGGGGCTTGGTACTTAGAGATGACAGCTTCACAAACCCAAAAAGCAGGAGTTGTCTCGGGTACCTGAGCTAATTTTGGTATTTATTTTTGGTATTTATTTTTGGTATTTCCCAAAGAGGTCCAGGATCTGCTTTTGGACCTAGACAGGGTACCTGGTGGAGTCTTAAGTGTTGTAATTTGGTGACGTGGGTCCACAGGGTCCTGTATTGTGGGTTTGCTATTCCCATGCAAATGTGCAGTAATGTAATTTTTGTGTAGTAATTTATGTTTGATTCTTCTTCTGTTCTTCCAAGGAACCACCTGAGTAGATTCTTATCCCCTTACTGTATTTGTACCCATCTATTATTACTCTGACATGACTTTTTCCCTAGTACTTGGAATTACAATAGGTTATATTGTGTATGGTTATCAGGGCTGTCAGAGGCACCCAGATGATTTTATCTTGCCTAACATGACTCCCAACAACAGGAAACCATTTGTTATGTTACCTTTGTAGCAATGAAAAAAAAAAGGGGGAAGCTAATTTTAATTTATTTATTTATTAAAGAAACGATTTGAGGTTAGTCCATAGCAGTTATTGGGTTGTGTTGCAGTTTCAACTAAATGCTTTTTTATCTGAATCCTGTACTTGTGAAAAGCTAGGTTTGCTAAGTTGGAGGAAAAGAAATTAAAAGGCACATGAATGAAAGCACATTGATTTTTTTCCACCAAGGTATCTGAGACCAAACACGGGTCTTTGTCTTCAAAGGTTAATCTCTCTTTAGGAAATAAGCAGGAGGCTCAATGACTGATGGTGATCCTGAGGTTTCTTTGGTTAGAGAATGCACAATATTTTATTTTGAGTTTTTTCTTCCTGAATTGTGAGAGGAGAAGAAGAAGAAGAAGAATCTAAACAATAAACTCCCAAGGTTCTTTTTTTTATGAATCTCTTCTAGATAACACCAGATAGGAGAAAATGCTTTTCCAGCATAAAGCAAAATGCCACCCATTTTTCTCAGCCCAGCAACTGAAAAAAAATCAGAAGGTAAAATACACACTCCTCACTGTAAATACGTCAGAGGCTATAATAGAAGATAAAACACTGTATTTGCCAGTACATTTTGGCTGCTTTTTCCCTCTCTGGTGCTGTTTTCTAATTCCTTGTCTTTCAGAGATGTTTTGCAAGCACGAGCAAGGATCAGGACCCTTTTTATTTGTAGGATCTTCAAATTTATTCTGTAGGGTCCTCTTTAGCAGTGACACTTAGGCAGAAACATTTTCTTCTACTTGACTCCATTTTCTATTAACTGAGGGGGTATTAGATATTGTGGTAACTTTTGATGCTGATGATGCCAGACGATGTTTAGAGGCACAATTGCAGGAAAGACATTTTGTAAGTGTATCAGATGAAGAAGAAAACTCATTGGACTTAGCTACATATTTACAGTCTACCTCTACCCCATCTTGGAAATGTAAAGCGATGGAAAAATACTGTGATAAATTGAGTAAATGGAAAGCAATTAACTTTTCCTTCATGTTTGCATTTTCATAGTTATTTCTTTTCCCCCTGTTTCTTTTCTAATAGCTCTTTCCCAGCAGTAATATTTCCTCTTTTGCAGTTATCATGAGCACTGTTACCAGAAATTTGATATTAGAATTTTAATTTTTTTGTCCTTTTCTTCCCTCCCCCCCCATGATCTTAACATAGAAAATGTATATTAAAGTCATTTGATTTAGGAAAAATCTTCTGCCCTCCACAAAAGTAATGACTAGAATGGATTTCATTTAGTGTATTGAATAGTCTTGTAACATGAGTCTCTTTAAGAAGAATATTACCCTCCTGAAGGGTAATTCCTGAAGGGTAAAGTATTTACCACATTTCTGTAAATGATGGGGAAACCTGGGCAGAGCCATCTCATGGGAAATTAATGTCAGGAAAACCCCAGAATTTGGCAATCCTTATTTTTGAAGGCCAGGCTTATTTTTTTATGACTTCACTGCTACTTTTGGACTTTATTAGATAATAATAATCCTATATTCAAATTTTGCTGAGCTCAATATTTAACCTGAAATGCTGAAGTGCAACACAGTAAATACAGTGGAAAAAAAATCACACTTATTGTTCTTTAGGCTAGGTTTGGCATGAAATGGAGCACATTTTGAGTGCCTGCAAAGGTTGCACCTTTCATGTGCTGCTGTTCACTTCTTGATGATGCTCTGGCCAGATACAGAATCAACAGGAGGCGGATGTCACATGAGTCCCTTTATCAGCTAGTGGCATCCTTTGTCACCCTCCCTATGTCTGTACCATATCAGTTCAAAAGTGAAGAACTTCAGGTTCCTGCTGTTACCACCCACATGAAGCACATTTCTGGGATCAGGGCACCTTCCAGCTCCTGCCTTTGGGTGGGACAGAGGTGCAGCTCTCACCTCACAGCTCTCTCTCAACAGCAGGGGCTGTCCCTTCTTTTCTTCACCTTCATTCTTTCAAAAATGTGAACTTTTACAGGGGATTTTGCAGCTTTGCTACCTTTTTCCCCACGGTGCTTTTGTTCTCCATCCTCACAGCACTGTGCTTCCTTGTTCACTGCCCCTGCCTGCCTTTGCTTTCTTGATTCTCCTCCACTTTGGTTCTTCTCCTTTAATTACCATGCAGTTTTAGTTTTGCATCCTAATTTATACCTTTACTGATATTTTTCTAACCTTTTCTCTACCACTGATATCACTGTCAAATGTTCTCTGCAGCTTCTTTATCTCGCAGTCTGAATTTTCTGTATTCTTTCCTTTTTCTCAAGCCTGTGCTTTTTTCCTTTTTCTTCTCTCTTTACCCCATATTTATCTTTTTGCTTCCTGGGTTTGGATATGGTATCATTTTTTTTCATTTTCAGCTTGAATTTTTGTATTTTTAATTTTTTTTTACCTCTTCTCATGGTTCTCTTCCCCTTATCACCACGTCACCCATCTCATCTGCCCTGTTTGCTGCCAGACTTGCACTCCTGACTATTTCACTTTCCCAAAACTATAGGACCACTGTGATCCCCTCCAAGGTCTGTGTCTTAGAAACTTCATTTCCCTGACTTTCAGTTATTGATTTGATGCTAACAGACTTCCCTAGCCCTGTCCTTGTCCCTCACACCTCCCCTGTGCTCTGCCTTTGTCCCCTGTCCCTTTCTCTCCTCCCTGGGTGTCTCTTGGCTCATACCACGAGTGCCTCAACGGCTGCTGCCCAGCTTCATAAATAATGAGTGGTATTTCAGTGGCTTGTTTTATCAGCCTTTTCTAGCAATAATTGCAGGTAGGCAGCAATCTGTCTTTTAGCTCTAGCTATATATCCTAAAAAACCAACAACAATTCTAATGCTACTTTAACCTGTGAAGATTTTGTATTTTCTATTGTAGTATATTTAGTATTATATTTAGTTTATTATATTTAGTAGTATATTTCTGTTTTAGTGGTGCCATCTCCCACCTTTGCCCATCTAACTTCCATGTGGTTGTACAAACTGAGGAGGCAGAAGGAGAAAACATCCAGTTTGAATTGCATGGACTTAAGGCACTGCAAAAAGTGACATATTACTACATGCCCTCACAATTTGGGATTCTCTACTGCTGAAAATCTCCCATGCTAAATGTCCTAAGGAGATTAAGATCAACCCTTTTAATATTTGCTTTTAGCTGAGCCTATTTGTAACCCTTTCAGAATATGTAGCACCTTCAGAGGGGCACAACAGGGCTATCACAAGTGTTGTGTAGACTTTATGCAGTAATTTCTTTAATATTAAGACTTTCTCCCCTCATTTAGCACTTTTATGTTTCTGATTAACTTGCATAAACCAGGTTTTAATATATTTTTAAAATAGACTCTGCTTATTTTATGCCTTTGAGCGAGTCCTGTTTCTTTTCCACAACACTTCTACTTTCTCACTGCATAACTAGATGTGTCTTCCTCCAAGTTCTAAATAACTGCAATTATCACCATGGTAAGTTTACATATAGTTACAAAATAAAACTTAATTCACAGATTATGAATCTCTTACTGAATTTTCTTCGAATTCAAGAGATGAATACACAGTGAATAATGTAAAGGGCCAAATTCTGCTATTTCGTGTAGATTATTTTAAAATGTGTTTTCCATCAGTGGTCAGGGATGTGGGTATCCTGCAGGCCCAGGGATTTAGCTGGTGTGCATGCACTCTCCTTCCAGTTCCAGCAATGGGTAAGAGGCCAGGGCTGAGGCTGAATGAACAAACCCCAGAACAGCAGAAGAGGGGACTTGAAGACTGTTGCTGTTCATTGTATAGAGGAGTAAAGAGGAGCATCATTGCTGTGCTATGAAGCTGCTTTTTTTTCAATCATTTTAGGCTGAAAAGAGGGATGTCAAGTCATCAATTAATCCTGACAGTGTCCTTCTGTGATGAAAATAAAATACTGTCACACCTGTTTTACAAACAGAAAATACAAGGCAGCGATAATGGAGGCTTAACACTGGTGCTGCTGATACCACCACCCTCCCCATCTCTGTTTCAAGGGCAGTCCTGAAAAGTTTTATTCCAGATTGCAAAGGGAAGTCACAAAATCAGGCTGAACCCTGGGCCACCTTCCCATACCCAAAGGACGAAGCCTCGTTCTTATGAGAGACTTCAAATTTCTTTCTTAAGACAGGTTTTAGCCTAAAAAAAAAAAAAAAATACTGTGTAAAATATATAGTTTAAAAACATGGAGATTGAATGGCTGCAATAGCAGGGCTCTCAAATCCAAGTCTAGGTATGGTGCCTCTGTTTACTCTGTGGCTTTTACAGCTGGAGTTTGGTCATTCTGATGTTTTCATGTTCTTACAATGAAATTTAGAGCATCTTCATACCCAGTTCTTGTTTGTCCTTACCCAGATGCATATCAAATCATGTAGAAATCCAAGAGCATTACAAATACCTGAACTAAACAGCAAAGCCAGTCCCTAGAATCCCATTAGCTTAATTTTTTCCCCAAACATAATAAAAAGATAAGTTTGCTTTCATGCAGTTTTGCAGTTCTTCTTCAGGAACTGGAGTATATATAATTAATACTGTTTAATAAAGCTCCAAAAATGCAACAGATGCAGCCAAAAGTGCACGTCATTTTGAGCAGATCTTTACAGAACAGACTTTCCATATTGTGTTCATCTTTTTCCACGATCACTGCTATGACAATCTGGTGTGTTTAGCAGTTGTTGCTGAGTAAGGCAGACTGGATTGTATATGATTTTCTCCATGTCAGCCAAGAAACAGAGCTCTCTCCTTTTTTTTTGATGCAGTAAAGAGGTGGTCTTGTGCTATTTATCACTTTCTAGAAGGAGCAATTCTACCTTTGCTAACTTGCAAGGATAATACATTGCAATCTGTAGGTGCACGTGCTGGAAGCTTTCTGTAGATCTTAACTGAAATTCAGATGGTTGTGGTGTGGAAAAGTTACAGGAACTGATAAACTGAATCAGATGACCTCCCAGTTAGAAAAGCTACAAGATGCACAAAAATGTAGTCATTAAAATCTGTGAGTATCACACAAAAGGAAAATATTTTCCAAGGGGATATGGAAGGAGGATCACCTATAGCAGAAAACCCGTAAGAGAGGCTCCAGTGCAGACGAAACGTTTCCCCTTTCAACATTCCTTCTGGGTGCCAAATTTTCCTTCTGTTCTTCCCCACCTATTAAACAAAGCTGCAACTTCCAATTCCTATCAGTTTTCCTAAATATGTGCAGCTTATGTGGCTTCGACGAGCTGTAAGGCTCCGTTTTCTCCTGCCAGCTCCTTGACAATGTGGCTCCAACAGCATCCTCCACTTTTGGCTGCCTCTGGGACCCCTGGTCTCTTCTGGAAGAGGAGAAGGAAAGCATATCCTTTCCTGGAAGGACTTTTTGTGACTCTGAGGCTGATTGCAGGGTTGGGAAGAGCTTGGAAAGCTCCCTGGAAGAGTCGTGGCTCTGTCTGTCGAGGTCACTGGCTCTGTGTCACGGGGAGGTTTTGGTCCACCTGATGATGAGCATTGGGCGTGGGGATGGGGGGCTCAGCAGGGGCACCTCTAAACCACCCATCAAAGCCTGCTGAGGGAAACTGAGGCTAAAAGGATATCTTATACTAAATTTCACTGACTCCCAGCACCAAAGCTAGTTTTCTTGCAAACTTGCAAGGAAACTTGCACATTTCCAATAGAGATGTTTTCTTCTAGCCAAGTCGGAATCCTTGATCCTAATCCCATTTGGGCTCGTTCAGCATTTGCTGGGTACTAGAATACTGGCAACATGTTTCTGCAAATAATTAACCTACCAGAAACAGGTGGGTATTTTAAGCACGAGGATGGAAGCAAACTAGTGAGCAGTACCAGGATCTTTTCTGGAAGAAATTCTCTCTCCAGACAGTGTGCATATCTGCTTTGGTTACTGGAACCACCGTGAAAACTCCTGGTTCACAGATGTGAAACAAATTATGAAGCTTATGCAGTTGCATTCCTCCTTATTATTGAGAACAAAACAAATCTGGGAGGTGGAGGACTTCTTAAAGTAATTATTGTCTGGCTTTATTTTACAAAAATGCAACTAATTCTGAAAACTCCAGAGTTCCTGAAGATTTCTCAGCCTAGGAGAGTCACGTTAATTATAAGATTAATTTGTTTTAATTCCCTAAACTGAAAATATTGACTGAATGAGAAATTAACACATGTAGAGCTGCAGATGTCATTTGGCTTCAGATTTCCTGAATGATATAATTATTAATCTTTCATGTAGCACTGTGACAAACCTACAGATTCAGTCTACAAAATTAGTCTGTGAAAAGATACCAGGACAGCTGAGCTATAGATTTTCCCTTAATACAGGAAGGAAAACAGTGGAATTTTCTAAATAATAAATAAAACCAAAATATTTTAAAGACATATGGTGCACATCTGTCTGAAATACAATAATTTAAAGCAGAGTAATTAAATGCAAGATATAATATTCACCTTAGATTATGGGAATTATTTCATTTTTAATGTAGTTTACTGAATTTGGGAAATTTTGATCATCTGTGGTGTCTTTTGAACCTTTCATTCTGTCCTAGTAAAGAAAACAAATAATCAAATTGTTTTTTTATTTTGTTTTCTAGATAAGCTAGCTTTTGTGTCAAGGCATTGAGTGTCCTACCCATGCAAACCTTTAGTATTATCTTCAGCTGAAATTATAAATAAATGCAGGGTTCTTACTTTCTGTTTTTAATTTCCAGTTAACTCCTTGAAACTGTGAAAGTACCAAATGTCTTGTGGTAGTTTATTCCTTTCTTCTTTAGTTCAAGAACTGAATGGGTCAGAAACTTAATGTTAGTATGGTGTGGATTCATAAAATTCTTGTTTGGGAAATCCTAAATTTTTAGCAACAGCTTTTGATTAATCTATTGCTCCTGCCATGGAGATTCTATACATATTTTTTGACAGGAAAAAAAAAAACAAAAAAAAAAACCAAGGTTTTTTTCCTACCCTGTCCTTTTTTTAACATCAATTTACCTTCAGCTAGGTGAGATGTTACTCAGATCTTCTCTCTTTTGGGGCTGGTAATTTGAAGAGTCGAGACATCCTTGGAAGAAAGGGAAGAGAGAGAAGAATCTGGTGAGACTGAGTTTTGATCCCAAGTGCTGAGTTGAGGAAAATACTCAATCGTGTGGCATAAGCAAAGAGGGAAATGGTGCTGAAGACATTTAATCCCCTAAAAGTACAATTTAAGTGAAACAGTGTCTTGATAAACAAGAAGAAGAAATTCCACAAGTAAAAATAAATGATGCTGAGATAAGTTCTCTTTATTTCAAGGGAGCACGACAAAGATCCTGAAACTTTCTTTAAAGTCCTGCTGAAACTGAAAGAGAAAGATCTACCTTTTCATGTGTCCGTCCTTGGAGAGACTTTCACTGAAATTCCAGGTATCTGTTTTGTGGTTTTTTTCCTTTACCATGAAATAAGTATTTTCAGAGCTAGTTTTCATGATCATATTTTCTTTTATTAGTGAAAAGAGCATGTTTAAAATCTTCATTTTTGAACTAAATAATATTGATAGATTGTAAAATTAAAATTATTTAAGGTAGTCAGCATTTTTTATTTTCCTTGGCAGTGCAAGACCTTATTTATGACTAAAGTTTCAGTAACACTTCTATATTTATTTAAATAGAGAGATAGGTGTGAGTGATTGGATGGTTCAGCTAGGAAACAAAATCTTTCAGGTCAGGGTCAGTCATCTAAAATCCAGACTGTGATTTTAGCAGGTGAAAACACTTAGTTCCCTTTCAAACGTGAGCTAAGGACTTCTGTGGAGAGCTTCTGGTTTGTATCTGGCATGAAAGTGGTCATTAATCTTTAATATTTTTTTACCACTCTTCTGCACACTCCTGGAGTTTCTTGCTTTCTGACAGGCAGTACTCTGTAAATAGTTTTACCCATCTGAAATAGAAATAGGGTTTATTCTGAATACACAGCTTTGTGCTTCAGATATTCTGGCAATACAGCCTTGCACTTGTAGTAAATGAAACATTTTAAAAATGTCCATTAACGATGGGTGAACTTCAAAATATCTGGTGTTTTAGCTCATACATGTTTTCCAAAATGTGGACTTGCATCCCTTCACCTCTTCGGTCTGTAAAAATAGATTTGGGATTAGTTTATTTGTCAATTCTGTCGTATCTTTTGCCTGCTGGACTGGTGCTATTGGAGTTGTTTGAGTTTTGATTTGGCAGTTTTTAAGACACCAAGAAACTGATCTGACCCAAATAACTTGTAGGTCCCCAACTGTGGCACAGCTGGATGGGAAAACGAGGCAATAATTTGGGCGCAGAAAATTCTTTAGCGTTTTCTGACCACTTCTTTTTAGACACTTTTCTGAGAGCCTGCTCTTCCAGGCAAGTCTTCTTGCAGATCCCAAGGCAACGTTGCTTTCCAGACTGAGCACACCAGATTTTGTAGAAGGAGAAATTTCTAAGGAATATGTGACAGATAGGAATATACGATGGTGCGCTGCAGGAACAGATTCTATTGACACTCATTTTGGATGTTGTTACATATCTCATTTGTGGCTTCAGTACTTATGAATAATGTAGATCATCCTAAATTTATGCCAGGATATCAAATCTATATGCCACACCTCTTGTCTTGTCAATTCATTCATCCTGGGGTATAAATAGAGTCTATATAAAGGGTAACGTGGTGAAATGTGGCTCATCACCAGGCATTTGATGGGGCTGTATTCATACAAATGACATATGCAGGTCATTGCTAACAAGTAATAAAACCTGTTGCACCCACTTAAGTGAAAATCTATTTCAGAGGTTCTTTTTTTATTATTTTTTATTTTTCGTAAATTGTCGGCGTTACATTTCCTCTCCCTCCAATTATGGGATCAAATTCCCTCAGTGTCACAAACGTCACGTTTCCAGTCATTGGTAAGAGGAAAAGTGCATAATGTATTTCCTAATGCAGTAATTATTCAATTATTTGAAAACCCAGTTTTCCAGTGTTTGGAAGGACACAGCAAATGCCCAGT
>NC_092427.1:3938576-4023576 GCF_036169615.1 Heliangelus exortis
GTCATTTACTAGCCATTTTAACAATAGATCAATTGGAACTCTATTTATTACTTAACTAGTAGTGCTTAAGGATTGAAATGAGGAATAATTGTATTATTGTTATGATATGATTTTTTTTTTTTTCCTGGGGAAGGACAGAAAAGAGTGGGAGGTGCAAAGCTCCTGGAGACTGACCCTGGGTCCTGGTCCATCTCCAAGTTTCTGCTCTGGAAAGGTGCAGGGTTTACAGCAGGACTTTGCTGCACCCTAACAAGGACCTCTCAGAAACTGGGTCTAAACTTAAGGTGCAGCAAGGTAGAAAATGAGTATGCAAATCAGATCTTTTGCAAATGAAAGAATTCCAAATTCAAACTTTTAGCCAGCAAAACTACAGAGGCATTAAATTCTGCTTTTACTAATTCATGCTCCCAATTGAGGTTTTTCAGAAGGGGAAATTGCATACTCAAATGGTGACTCAGATTGCATCTTGGCCTGCAGTTTTGTTTTAGGGAGCTGTGCTCTTTTTTTTTTTTTTTTTTTTTTTTTTTTCTTTTTCTTTTTTTTTTTTTCTTTTTCTTTTTCTTTTTTTCTTTTTTTTCCTCATGCAGATGATATGATTAAAAAGCAAATATTTTAACATAACTTAGTGATCTGAGCTATTACTGAAATGTCCACAGTTTCACTCTTTTTTTTTCCTCCTAGATTAAAGAAAACTTTAAAAATCTATTTGCTTTGACATATGACACAATATTTGAGAACTGAAATCATCAATTAAATCACACATCAGAAACATTTCCCTTTGGTAAAAAATATAGTGCTAGACGATGTACACTTTGAAATTGTTGTTAATGTTTAAATGCAATCTGAAGTGCATATGTTATTTAAAAAAAAACCAACATAAATTACAAATTTTTTAAGTTTATGAAAAAAAAAAAACAACTAGCAGAAGCATTTGCAGGGAAATGTGGATCTTTGGGGTTTGTGGATATGCAAAGTTTTTTAGCATGAAAGCGGAATATATTATTCTTCATTTTATTTTTTTCAATTTTAAAGCTGAGTAGATCTAAAGGAAAGAGAGTTCTTCTGGACTGACTTGGGTGCCTGTGTTAAGGTCACAAGCACAATACACACGTCAAGGTAGGGTAAACCTTTTGGGTTGTCACCAAAAATAAAAAGGTGAATGGCAAGATCAGAGATTATTTTTTTTTTTCTCTGGGACTGAGGGAAACTGAAGTTAAAAATACAGTCCTCGTATGGCCAACATGTTGGAGGAAATTCAAAGACTCTCATAAAATAAACATATTTTAAGAAGTGTTTTGAATTTCAGTGTGTAATTTCTGGCCAACAGAAATTACAGTTGTATCTTTGAAGGGACATTATGTCAGATCAATGGTCATTAGGCAAAAAAGAGTGGACTGAAAACTTGGTGTCTTAACCCATTCAGCTATTAAAATGCAAGCTCAAAGAGCAGAGCTTTTATTTATGTTTGCTACTACAAAATACTACTGCACTACTCTGTCTCAATTATAAAATATTTGGCTTTGAAGTCACAGAAGACAGGTAAGTTTTTCCTTGAAAAAGGCACAAGTTCAAAGCGTCACGTGCTCTGGCAAAGGAATCTCAGCAGTAGTTATTAAAAAATACAACTTTCTGCCCCAAAAAATAAAGGGAATTTTTCTGAATCACGTGTGTAAGGTAAAATATCCCAGGCCAGAGCATGCTGTGAGTTGTTCCTGGGCTATATTGAACCTTTGGAATCTTAAAGTGGAAGGAATAGATCTGTTCTGCCAGGTGATCATCTGCATCTGCAGATATGGATCCACAGATCCAGCCTCACGGATGGATGCCCTTGTTTTTCTCCAGCATTATTAAGGAAAGCCGTCCATACTTCACCATGTTGTTACACGTGTCTGTCTGCTGATTATAAAATGTGTTAAACAGTATTTAAAAAACAAAAAAATGCAGAGCTGCGCTTTGATTTATTCAGCGAACAAAACATATGCTCGCTGTTCTGTTCTATGTAATTCATATGATCAATAAAATTTTCTTTAAAAAGAGCAACTTTGGCATTTAGAAGGATTACGCTGATGAGGAAAGAAAATGTTTCACTCTTGTTATGTGTAGGCAACCTCTCAGTGCTCTTGCACCAAAATAAGTCTTTGGCTCACTGATGTCTATTTTTGTGTATTTATTATTTCTCATCTCCAGGGTTGAAGCTGTATATTGTGGCTGTTACCCGCTGTGTCCCAAAGCCCTGGTGTACCCAGAGATATTTCCAGGTAGCTGCTGTGTTGCACATTCTTTTTTTTCTTTTTTCTTTTTTCTTTTTTTTTTTTTTTCTCTTTTCTGAAACGTGATTCATGGTAAAATACAAAGTTTGAGAATAAACTTGAGCAAAAGCAATTGTTTATTTGGCAAGCCAACATGTTAGTGTTAAGGAAAATTTTATGTGTTTTAATACATTAGTCGAAGTTTATATTTGCCATCTGTTCTTTTAAGATAACACAAAAGCAAGTTTTGAAATAGCATTCTTCATTGTTAGCATACACAACCCATAATGATAGATTTTTTGTTAGAAGGTCAGTGATGCTGCAATGGCTTGCAGATTTTTTTTGATACACGGAAAAAAAAAGAAAAAGAAAGGAAGAAAAAAAAAAAAGAGGCCTGAAAATCACACCAAATTATTTAAACAATTTAATACTTAATAGTATGCAACTACGGTACAGGATCCACACTAATGTAGTACCAGTTCTTTGAAAAATCTCATCACTAAATGTATCACATATGCATTGTGTTACATTAGAATAATGTATTTTAATCACCCAAAGGAGATGTCTAAACAGCACAACTACACAGTCTTATTTAGCATTAAACATCCTTGTGAGCTGAGGTAACCTTATAAAATCATGCTTAAATAATGTAAAACACGAGGCGGCACAGAGCAATATGCATTTTTAATTAGTAAAGTGACTAATATCGAGTGTGTGCTTTGAGGTTTTTGTTTCATTAAAAATGTATCTGTTTTTCCTGCAGCTGAATATCTGTATTCTACACCTGAACAGCTTTTTAAAAGGCTTCAGAATTTCTGCAAGAGACCAGATATTGTAAGGAAACATCTCTATAAGGTAGTTGTTCCGAATAGTTTTACATGATATAATGCCATATTGAAGTACAAAGGGAAAAAACCCTTAAAAAAAACAACATTTAATTAACATACTAATGTTTAAAGGAAACATGCTAGGGAGGGATATTAGTCGTTACACTAACAAGGATTAATTAAACTAGATGCCAGTTGTATTAACCTAGGTCTTATGAAATACATGCACTTAATGCATGCTACATGCTTTTTTTTAATTTATTGTTTTCTAAAATGACTGTCCTTTACATTTGGACCCAAGAGGCTTATAAAAATGAACCTGGATTAATGCAACTCATTAGTTTAAAAGGAAAATAAAAGAAAGATCCTACAATTATACTAATGAGGATAAGCCTACCTTCCGATCCTAATTTACTCTTCAGTCCTCAAAAACTGCAGGTGAACTGGTGTCAGGTAAGATGCCTCTGCCTTTTGCAATTATTTTGCTAATAAATATTATTATTTTGCCTCTTTGCTTTTTAAAAGATTTTGAAGGTTTTAGAAGTTTGTCAGGAGCATAATTTACTGCTATTTGTTATTTGTGTAGAGAAGGGTAGAATTTTGGTGTCAGACTTTCCATTCAAGTTTGGATCGAGTGTTCAATGCTAGACCAACTTTCACACTTTAAAGAGGTGTATTTATACTGTTAGGAGTCAAACTTGGGGTTTTTTTAATTATGCAGTTGTGGATGGAGCACTACATTTTATACTCTTCCAGTGAAGAGCTATTACTACACAGTGCTGCTTTTAGAAAAATAGTGGCTACTTTCTGCATGCTGATACATAAATTTACAGCGTTTTCTGATTCTACAGTCCTGGCTCTGCTGTGGGCAGGTTGGATACAGTTCCCCCCACACGACAAAGGTGATTTAGGGTGGGGAAAAAAAACTGAGTTCAGCTGAAAGTCTTTAAAGACTTGGGAGTGCACAGAAATGCTCCTCATGTTACCCGTGCAATGCAAACAGGGTCTTTGTAGCTGTTCCCTGGCTGTCGCCGTCCAGGCACGCTGTTAATGAGCAAGTCAAGTAATCTCTTTCCTAATTTGGAGTCTCATGCTGCCAGCAGACCTAACCTCATCTCTCCACCTTCCTCCCTCTGGGGACCAGAAATTGTTGGGTCCTGCTGCATGGTGTCCACTGCTCTCCCCCTTCCCACACGTGCATAGCGGGAGGAGCGAGGAAGGTTTAGCCTATGCCTGACTTTTTCTTGTGACCTAAAAATAGACATTTACATAATGATACATCAAAGATGATGCTGTTTCTGCAGGAAATAGTTAAACTTCAAGAAAGAAAGAAAAAAGGAAAAAAAAAAAAAAAGAGAACCAAAAATGCAATTTAACACCCAATTTCAAGCTCATTATCTTTCATTGTCTATTAACTTGGCAATGGTTCAGAAGGTAGCTCATAATAGTTTAAAATGCTGACTGAACACTTCCAGTGCTCAGCATTGCTTCTTGAGTCAATAGTATCATGTAGTTATACATGGTGGCTTCAATGGGAAAACAGTCCTTAAACGTTTACCTTGGCATTTCCCAATGCTCCAAGCCTGGCTAATAGTTGAGTTCACGTGGATCTTGTAGCTACATGTGGATCTCCAGCTCCTCTGTAGAGCCAAGGTGCACTAACAATTGAAATAACTGTAGAGCAAACACTGATATCTATAATGGTATGGGTTTAAATCGTGTACAAACCCCATAAGCAAAATGCTGAGTTGCTTGGAGTGTTTTTCTCTTTTTTTAAAAAACAATCCCTTGGGATGATTTGGAGGTAGAAGCTGAAGGTGTGTCAGACACAGGCTTATTCACAGTTCAGATCTTCTGAACTGTTCAGGTCTTCAACAGGTGGAGACCGAGCTGAACTGAGGGATCGTTTTAAAATGGGTAAAGCCAAGCCTAATCCCAAACCTGCAAGCACCAGAGAAAAGATCCCAGTTGTCTTTAATAGGCTTTGGATCAGCTCGGAGAATACCTTTAGAGCTGTCCTTTTTGTACGTACTCCCACGCACACTAAGTCTTCCTTTTGCAAGGACACCATCCACAAACCCTCCCAGAGCAATGCTAGCACAGATATGTGCTGGTAATGTCAGTATGGTTGGGCTGATGTTGGTTTTTAGAAGCTGAAAGGAGTGAAATCATGAAGGAAATGCAGCACATCCATTGTCTTTTCACTTGTTTCAGATCGATATAATATTATAAATACTACAGTGTGTAAAATAATACAGTGAATAAAAAGGAGAACCCCAGCACAGTAGTGTGTACTAATGTAGTACTAACATAGCAGAGCTATTTCTTTTTGAGAAACCTCTCTGGCATGATCCCTGCCTAAAATTCATAAAATACTTGTGAAGTCTTGAAAAGAAAAATGCCCCAGAAGCAAGCAGTGCTTTTCTTTGCTGGTGGGGGGACTCTGCTCCATCACCATCAGAAGTAACTTGAGTTATCCTTTGACATATGGTTGGGGTTTTATTACTAAGGCTATCCATAATAATTAGTGGCCTAATTAAATGGGCTGTTTATTCCTTCAGTTGTCCTCGGTGCTGGCACTGACAAAAGTTGGGAGGGGAGAGCAGTGGGGTGGTGAGGATGGGGAGCCCAACACAGCAAACTTTCAAATTTCCAAGCCCTTTCAAAATGTACAGACCAAGACATTAAACTGCAGTAGCTTAACTCCAAAGAGCAGATTCTTGCTGGCAGACTTTTCTAAAGTGTCCATAATGTAAGCATCTATGAAAAGCTTTCCAAATGATGTATGACTTACCCTGTGTATTCTCACAGCACCTAGGACTGGCTCCATTGCATTTCATCATTATTGCCTTCCACCACTTATTAGCAGAAGATGGAGATGAGTGGAAAGCAAACCTCCTTTGTTATCAGTACCTTGTTCTGTTCCAGTTTTCTGGAATCAAAAGTTGCTCTCTGGCTCAGGGTATTTGTGGTTGCCAAAGTAAGTTCCAGAATGAAGCAAGTAACACCAGGGCATCAGTTTCCATCGGAGTACCCTGTAGGACCTGTCAGTGTTTGCAAGCTCCCTTTCTAGTACCTTTAAAATTAAAAATAAAATAGGGCAAAGCATTTGTTTCTGCATTATTTCTTGAAGTTTACCTTTCAGTTCCCTCACTTGAGTTTCTTAATTTAAAACAGCATGTATAAAGAGTATACAGTGGAAAGGGACAAGAAGAGTTGCCAAAAGCCAGGCATGGAAGGAGCTGACAACTTTAAATAATCTCTCCCAGCCCTCCCAGCTGAATGAGTGCTGGTTGACATGCTGTCAGCTTCAGTTCCTACAGAAAAATCCTACTCTCACTCATGCTTGTTTAACAGAGAAAAGAATTTGGCCCACTTTCTGACATTCATCTTCTCATTTCCATCACACTACAGAAGCTCACCTGCCTATGAAAAGACACATGGCGTGATTTTTTTCTTTCTTACACCACTGCAGAAGGAAATCTGCTGAATTCAAAGGGATTAAACTGCTGTAAAATCAAATTAAGATCCCAGTTAGACCATAGACATCTGAATTGTTTCCAGTCTCAGGATTTGGCTGCATAGGGGAGTTCTAACAAAACTTTTCTTTTTTTTCCCTTTTTCCTTTTGTCTCTGACATGAGATAAAGCAGCATCTTCAGTATATCAGGAAAACATGTAGAATGGAAAACTGCCTCCTGATCCAGCTTTAATATTTAGGCAAAGGGAGGGAGGCAGCATTCTCAGCCCAAGGATATAGGGTGCTGGACACGTGGGCATATGGGGCAGCCTCGTGCCCACTGTCACATCAGCCCCTCAGCCCCTTTGCAAGCAGCAGTAAATGTTCATAGATGTTGTACAGACTGTGGATGATGCATCTGCACTTTTTCTTACCCACTCCCCAGAAAACCCCCACGAGAAATTAATTTTTCCCAAAGGATGCTAACTGCTGCTCTGGATTGGTACACTGTGTGTTTAATACCATGCCTTTGATAGTGTTGGCCATCAGATATTTGGGAGAACTCTGGCACAGGTAGAAAAGGACTTAAAGGTCTTCTCCTGTCTTTTAGAGATGGATCCTAACCTTGGACTTGGAGATTTTATCTTCTTTTATAGCCATTCAGTACTAAGTGTTGCCAGGCTGTGTGTAATAGTTCCCACTTTAGGGCACTGGACTAAATGACATTTAAATGTCCCCTCCAACTGCAACCATTCTATGATTGGACATTCAGGCCTTTAGAACCCCCTGGTTTTGTCTTTCATGGCTTTCTGTAGCAAAATGGTTCATTTTGTATTTACAGACAGTGTTAAAAACCTTTCCTTCAGTTGGCTCATGGTTTCCCCATCTTCAATTGAGTGGTTTCTTCGTCTTACAGAGTTGGTCACCCAGAAGCAGAGTCTCCCCATCCATCTTTTCTATACCATTCATTATTTTATAAACATTTGTCAAACACTTGCAGTATTCCAGTCTTTTCAGGTTCTCCTTGTGAATGTTATTGCATGTTTATATTCCAGTCTCTCATCTTTCAAGCCGTTTTGATGCTTGAGAGCTGATTTTGTGCTGGTGTGAACCTTACTTTAGGGAGGCCACTGGTTTGTGTGATGTGTTGCACTCTTATAATTTTCAACCTGTTCCTTATGGAGCCAGAACTATTGTTTACTTTTTTAATGGTGAATATAGATTGAGCAGATGTTTACTTACAGTGTTCTCCAGATCTTTTGTCCTGAGATGATAAAGTTAATTTAGAGCTTTATGGGGTATGCAAATAGTACAAATATTTCCATGCATCCTGCTGGTTTTCTGTGCATCAGCAGAGAATATTTGCAGAGGAAAAAAAAAGCAGGTTTTGTATTGGATTTGTGCTTCTACCTGGTTAACATTGGGTGCAGGTCAGAAGAAGGTTAGAAGCACAAGTGGGAAACTTGTCTTTGCCTCCTGAGGTGCTCAGTTTCAAGTGAGCATAATTTAAATGGTTTCAAAGCTGGTCTAGATCTGCTTCTCAGATCCTTCAAGAGAAGGTTCTAGCAGCCTGGGAGCTCTAGAGTGCAGTGTACCATGTCCATGCTCTTCCATCTCTGTTTCCGTGCTGAAGCATGAGATCATAAGTAAAATGTATATAACAGAAGGATTTCTTACATGAAGAAAGACTGGTTATTTATTTAGGACATAGAATCATGAAGTGATTAAGAAAGGTTCCTCTGGAGGCCAACTGGTCAGCCTCTGCTCGAAGCAGGATCTAACTTCAAAGTTCAGTTAGGTTGCATCCAGGTCAGACTAAGGTCTTAATATTTTTCATTCCCACATGTACAACTGATAGAGGTGAAATCCAGCTAACTAAGGGGGTTTGGATAGGTGGGAAGAGCTTCTGGCCTGTGGGACACAATATAAGCATTTTGGGTCAACCTTAGGTCTTCTAGCAGGGTGTGGGGCAGGGAGCAGCTGTGATAGAGAGAGGTCTGCTGGCTGATGGAGATCCTCACCATGGAAGAAATGAGCTAGAAAATAGGCTGTTGAAGTTGTCTGTTAGGTCATTCTGTGACCATCCATAGCATGCATGGACATAGCATGTGTCTACATAGACATATATGTAAGTTTGCACATATACAGACATGCATGTGGTCTGCACCTGAGCTTCTCCCAAGGCTTGCCTTGCTCTTGGCTCTCTGAGATACAAATCCATTCTTCACTAAGAAAGCATCTTGTTACTTGTGCATCTTTCAGCATAAACACCAGGACTTTGAACTTTTTATTCTAACAGTATTAGGTACTTTCCAATTTAGTTTATAGAAAGTAAATGAAAAGTGGCAAATGAGCCACAGCCAATGTAAAGCAGTAGATAGAGAAATGGGCCAAAGGATATAGGATTGACTTTGAAAGAGAAGCTGCAAAAAGTATGAAAAGGGTTTTTTTTTTCAGTTAAATTTATTCAAATTACCTTGAGAAAGAAACTGTTTTCCTGCTGTTTTGGTTGGTCAGTGTGTTCTGAACCATCCTATGCAAGGTACCTACTAGCATATCTTGCACAGCCTCACATCCAGCATTTGATGCTTTTTCTTTAAAGGCAGAAAAAATTAAATTAATTTTTAAAAGCCAGCATAAGAAACTGCAGAACAGACCAGTTTGTTCAGGGAAATACATTTGCTCTACTGAGGAGTGTTATATAGCTCTTACTCAGGCCTCAGGGTGCACCCAATCCATGTAAACCAACTCTGTCTTCTGCTGATGGTTTCCAAAGGTGCTTGAAGTTTGAGAGTTAAACTTCAAAAGTCTACAAGTTCCTTTCCACTTTGATTCCTTCCCAATACTTGCTTACAGAGGGAAAGAGATGGGACATGGAGTAAAGTTGACCCAATATGGATTGGCTCTGCAAATCACTCTGCTGTCCTGCCAGCCAAAGCTCAGGTTTTGTGTCTCTAATTCTTAATTATGTTGAGGTAATCTCTGCTGTCTACTTGAACTCCAAATGTCTTGAAACAGCCAGTCTGAGTGGATGAAGAGTCCATATTAAGTTCTAACCATTAACTCTGAAGTCTAATGATGGCAGAGTAGATATTAATTACTTCAGTCCTGATCTTAGGACACAAGAAACAAAAACAAAAAAGTCACTTACATCATAAAGTTTATTTTACTGCTCCTGACATCATATTATTTTGCCTGTTTTTCATGGGGAGATCATGTTTTATGTGAAAACTTTGCTTCTCTTGATGATTTTGTTCCTGCGTGTTTAGGGACTGTTGACTCAATAATGTTATATTCCTTGAAAAAACAAGTGCCCAGACTTTTTTATGGAGTTTGCACCTCACAAAAAAAAAAAAAAAGAAAAAAAAAAAAAAAGAGGCTTGAATTTATTCTCTCCAAGGTTAAAGCCCAGAGACAGACCAACCATGGTCAAGCAGGAGAATGAGACCCTTGTTTCTGCTGGTTCCTGGTTCTGTCATGTCAGAGGGAGAAGGGGGTCCCCACGGGCATTCAATCCTTGATGTGTCCACCAGAACCCCCAGTAAAGCAGATGGCGGATTGATGGTGGAAACACTCAACCAGGAGCAAATCACCTGGGGCTGCCAACCAACTTACCTGTCTTTAAAACAAACAAACAAACACTGAATTCACCCCAGTTCCAAATAACACCACATAAGGGTTCTCCAACCAACTCCCTTCCACCCTTCCCAAAATCCCAGTTGTTGCAGAGATATTTGGCACAGAGACATCTCTTTTGTGTCCCAGCATCTAACGTGGCTTCGTGTGCTCTTCTCTTCTGCTTCCTCGTAGGGCGAGACGGATGGGTTTTCTTGGGCAGCACTCGGCGGTAAATTCAGGTCTCTGCTTGCAGCAGAACCGAGGGAAGATTTGTGACAGATGGGGCTAAGTCACAAACTTGCAGCCTCAGGCAGAATTGTGGAAGTTTCCAGAGTGTGCCCATATTTACCTGATCAGAGAGAAAAGAAAATCTGCAGAGGAAGCCGAGCCTGGCTGCTTGTCATAGCTGACACAGAGCCATCTGCCACAAACCTGTGGCGGCTTCAGATCTCCAATCCCTGCCACCACCCCAGCTCAAATTAAATACAGATTCTTAGAGACGTTATGATGGTTACACATGTCCTCGGCATCACATGCAGGAGACTGTTCAAAAAAAAATATGTGGCCTGTTGTATAACCGCACTCATGTATCCCATATGTGGTGCCACATTGAATTTCCGGTTGAATCTGTTTTCATCCTTTGTACTGGATGACATGGTGCCTGAATTCTTTCTTTTTGCCGACACGATGGCAGCCAAGCTGCAGCTTCAAAAGCTCACACTTGGCTGAGTTTCTACCTAGGTTGCCAGGTTATCATTGGAGCCTTATTGTGTCCTCAAAGGGCCACAGGGCCTGAAAGGAGGATCCAAACGCTGCCGGACTAATTGGGCAGCCATCTCTGGGTTGTTTGGAGGCAAAGGGCTGCTTTAGCATTTTTCTTTTCTTTTTCTTTTCCTTTTTTTTTTTTTTTTTTTTTTCCCCTTTTTTTTTTTCCAAATTAATGACTCTCTGGCACGGGGGTTTTTAAGTGAAGGTATTAATAAGGGGTCTGGCAGGTAATCCCATGATTCGCGGAGTTACATTTGCATTTAATTAATCTTAAAGAAAGCTGAAAGATAAACAGCTGTAATTCAAACTAGCATGGGAAATATGCTACATGGTGCCATCTATCCGATAAAATGAAAGCCGAGACACTTGTTTTATTTCTCACAAGGATGGAGAACAAACAGATAACAGTCAGAATACTTCCAATAAAAACCAGTAGTTTAAATGTAACGGCAGTTCATCAAGAATCTTCGCATCCAGTTACAAATACAGCCTTTTAAAGATAAATCACTTATGATTCCAGCAGTCAAGCTGCTATATTTGTTGATGTAAAATGTTTTGAAGATGGAGATTGTACAATAAATTTTTAATAAAGTGCCCACTGCAATTTTTAATTAGCATATCTCATTCATGTATAAGTGTGTACATCTATCTGTATGTTTATCACTATGCATATCCTTGTGTCAGAGTCAATGAATGCAATTGTGTCTTTATCTGATGAAGTAGAATCTGTTTTGCAAGTGATAATAAAACGTTATGACAATTCCAAGATTTTCAGCTCCACTATGGGAAGAAGCAAGAAGAAGACTCTCGGTAAGGTGTTCTGATGTGAACAGATCTGCTAAGATCACTCTTTGTGGACAGGGATGGACTCAGTTTCCCTTCCATCAGGCAGGGTACCTTGTTTCCTCATCCTGGCACGCTGTCACCTGGCAGCATCTTTCCTTTGCCTGAGTTTCATCCATAGCAGGTGAAAGATGCAGGCATGTCCCCCTCCACACACCTATTGATGCCTTCAAGATGCTGAACTGTCCTTTTTCAGTGCCAGCAAGAGCATGGGGCACCCCTCTTTAAAATTACTCCATTAAGAATAAAAAAAAAAACCCAAGGGACATCCAATGGTAAGTGTTCAGATGTTTTCCTAGCACTGCAGAATTGTAATTTTGCAGTAATCACCTCTCTCCTATGGTTCCTCCTTATTTCTGCTAAACCAAAGCCCAGCTTTGGGTTTTGGTGCTTAATGTAGTGGATTAGAAGTCGTCTTCTCAAGATAGTATGCAAAGGTGTGGTAGCCATAGTTGGTAGAGCCAAGTAACAAGTGGTGTGTATTATTAACTAATGTTATCACACCTTGTATTGATGGGCAGGTGTTTTTTTGTCTCTACTAATGGGGAAGCTGAGGCATGGTGCAATTAAAGTAAATCTGTTAAAGTTTCACAGTGAGTCATGCTCCAAAGCAATTAAAGGGGAAAAGGAAATGCAGTAATACACCAGGGCTGGTGGTGAGCAAACTCAGCTCACCAAAGCTGTGTGGTTTCAAGTTGAAGACTCAAGCTGTCCTCATCAGGCCCATGACCAATGGAGGTCTTGCCCAGCTCCTTGGTGAGGTGATGTTCTGCCTTGGTTTATTTACTACGCCCTGATACTTCAGTCTGGTAAGTGAGGATCTGTGGTGAAAGTTTTTTCCTCCAAGTTATAAACCCTTGCAAATAATGGTTTAGAATGGAAATGCTGTGAGAACTTTAATTGCAGGGTAATAGATAGCAACATTGCCTTATCTTCTGGTATTACTTTACTATCTTGAGTGAGGATACACAGCTGCTCAGCTGCTCTAGAACAAGGATGGAAATGTCCTTACTGCATCTCCAGTGGCCTCCATATTGGCCTCCTGGTGGGGGCCACCTTGGCCTGTCTGAAGGTCCTCAGCCAAGAGGGTGAGGTAGGACTTCCAGGTGGTCCAAGGTGAGGTTTCCCCCACCAGCCCACTGTAAACTGAATCAACCTGAGGATTTTTGCCTGGCAGTTTCTGAAGATGAAACAAGACAGCAGCTCTGTGCTGGTTCCTTCACTTCAAAAGGTCAGAGAGATAAAGTAAGATCTTGGTCCCCTTGTTCCTACACATATGAGTAAGTGGTGAAGGCAGAGACCTCATGAGTAAAATGACAGAATTAGCCCTTGACTTACTTTCATTTTTGCTGATGTTTCACCTGCATTGGCACAGCAACTGCAAGTGATGTGATGCCAGTTTGGGTGCAGAGTTTTGGCCTGATGGGTTTTCCCAACTCCAAGTAGCCGGCTCCTTCCCTCCTCCATCAGTAAGAGGCCAGCACCTAATCCTCCAATCCTTTTGTCTCAGTGCTGGAGATCACAGGAAATGCAGGTTGATTCCACTTGAGAGTTGTCTTTTCCCATAGAATGGAAAAGAAAATCCTAAAATAACTGGGGAATTTTGTAGCAAACCATTTCCAGCATTCCTAGCCCCAGCTCTGGCCGTGCTGCAGGCACCATGAGGAGCCATGGTACAGCACCACTTCCATCACTGTTTGCAGCATCGAGACCTCTGACTTTGCTCAAAGCTGTTCTGAATTAGGAAGCTAGATTTTTCTAATTGCATTTTTAAAAACTGAGCCAGCAGTTCATTAGAAATCACGGAGCAAATTCTGCTTCTCTATTACACCAGTATAAATCTTGAATGAATTTATCGCAGGATAACTCGGAGGGTAGAATGTACCTCCCATATTGTTCCTCAGATTAGTAAAAGCTAAAGGGCCTTGAAAATTAAATTCACCTTTTCTCGTTCAAGCTGTTCACTCTGGTTTTTTGATGGGGTTTTTTTGTTTTTTGTTTTTTCCTTTTTTTTTTTTTTTTTTTTTGTTTTGGTTTGTTTTTTAGGTTTGTTTGTTTATTTATTTATTTTTATTCCAGCAAGCACAGTTGAAATGAATTAGTTGGTCTCATTTCTTATAGTCACTTTTAAGTTTGGTTCCCATGTACTAGCCCAAGACTAGCTTGTGTGGAAAAAACTGGAGGGCATTTTCTTTCGAACAAATTGTTTTCATGGGAATAATTTCCTAGAGAATTATATTAAAACCTTCCCATGAATCCTTGACTGTGCAAAAAAATATTTTCTTTCTTATAGATACTTGATTTGGGGGACTCTGCAATTCTTTATTTGCAATTATAAATGAGCACCTTAATGAAAGTCCTGGAGAATTTTACCCTCTAATAGGCTAACCTTATTTAACTGGAATACTTTTTAAGTGATTCAGTCTGGTAAGCGAGGCTTCATCTTGAAGGAAAAATTTTTGCCTCTGAGTTATGAAGCCTTGCAAATCAGGTTTTATAATAGAAACACTGTCAGAACTTTAATTATAGGGTAATAAATAGCAATGCTGCATTATCTTCTGATATTTCTTTACATGCCGGGTGAATATACACAGCTGTTGCTGGAAACTGATAATCAAGTGCGAAATAACCGGGGGTGCAGCTTCTCACCCACCCTCCCCAGGAGCTGCAGCAGCAGCAGCAGCGAGCGCTGAATGGGGAAGAGGCAGCGGAACGCGGCCGCGGGTGCGCAGGGATGGGACGGCGGGAGTGTAGGGATGGTGGAGCGCAGGGATGCGAGAGCGCAAGGATGCAGGAGTTTAGGGATGGAGGAGCTCAGGGTGTCGGGAGCGCAGGGATGCGGCCGCGGTACCCGGAGAGCGGCGGTGGCTGCCGGGGACGGGGCGGGAGGGGGGAACCGGGGCCGGCCCGGGGAGTTGCCCAAAAAGCATCTGAGAAAGGAGGGTGGGGGAAATGAGTTGACACCAAATATCCCACCAGGGGAAAAGGCTTTTCCCATGCCGGCGAAGCTGAAAGGCTGGAGGTGGGAGCGGAGAAGGGGAGCGGGGTCAAACGAGGCCAATGGCAGCGAAAGGAAAATAATAATATACGAATAATAATAATAAAGGGGAAGGCGAATAGGGCGCAGCGGGCTGTCCGGAGCTGGAGGCGATCGCTGTAGGGACGGCACCGCAGTCCGCTCCGCGCAGCCCGGCAGCCTGTTCCGCGGACTGGTGCGGAGCGCAGCTTCCTCCGCGGCTCTCCGCACCGTTCGGCGGCCGGCGGGGCTGCGGGGCAGGCATCCTGCCCACTTCTCCCCCCCAGCACCACCCCAGGGGAGAAGGCGGGGAGGTGAGGGGGGGGTGGGTGCTCTGTTAATTTGAAAATAAGATTATTTAAAGACATTTCTGTATGCAGCCGGTAAAGAGAAAGACCCACACGCCCCGCGGTGGCCTTTTCGCGGGTGCGGAGCGGCTGTCCGGAGGCGTGCAGCCTTTCGGCCAGCCCTGCTCCAGCTCTCCGAATGGGTTGGGTGTCCGCGCTCCTGAAGGAATAATAATAATAAAAAAAAACCAACAAAAAACCAAACAAACACAAAACACCCCCAAAGCTTGAAAGAAAATCCAGGCAGGGAGCTCGCTGAGGAGGGATGGGAGGGCTACGTGCTTGGGGCTTAACCCTTGGAGCTTTGAAGGCAAAACAAGGAGCTCCATTGGAAAGGCATGTCTGTAAACAATGATAATTAGGCTTTTCAAAAATCATAACACTGATTAAAACCTCTGATTCATTATTTATTCATCACAGAACCTCTTTGCAGACCTGGGAATAGTGATTAAAACCTAAGTGCTTCTCACTTGCGCACAGCTAGAGAGGAGCCTTGAAAGGGGTTAAAAACGGAAAGAGGAAACCAAGCAAGCAGAATTCTTCTTTTAAGAACCAATACTTTCTTCTCTCTTTCCTGGCAGGGATACTCCTATTCCCCCCAAATTTTGGTATTATGAAAATGTTTCTCATAGTAAGTACAAGTGTTAGACTGGATCCAGTTGGTACTAAAATTGCAAACACACTTTTGACTCCTTGAAAAAGCCAACAGAAAGGAACTTCTTTTAACTCCATAATAGCAGTTTCCGTACTAAATGAACAACTGATGGTCAACTGGCCAATTATGGTATAAATATCCGTTGTTTACAGTCAGGTGTTAAATGAGCCTTTGGAGCACAAAGGATCAGACTGTCTAAGCTACAATTTGTGCTTCATCCCTTTATGTCTCCCCGAAAAGGGACGGTGCAGTTGTAGGTAATGTGTGCACAGAACATATTTCTTTCTGTTGATTTTAGTTTGCTTTAATTCAATACACACTCTTGTTTACTTTTTAAATTTTAAATAAATGTCAGCATTGTATAATTTCTATGTTAACAAAGCAGTGAGCAAAATCCCTTGTATGTTTATAAAATATTATTGTTTAATTCACATAGTTTAGGAATTCCAAATGTTGAGAATAGGAAGGAGGCCAAATACCATCTGTTTATAACTATGATGCATCATCATATGTGTACTTTAAAAAAGAAGAGGAAAAAAAAAGCTTGGTCAATCATGCCACTGTTCTATCTGTTAGGAATATGGTGAGGATTTAAAATTGCTCTGTGCAATTCACAGGGAATTTTACTGAGGTTTAATTCTGAGGAGACTTAATTCTGAGCAGGGGTGTTCCAGGAGTTGCTCATGTCCATGTTCCTGTTGGAAAAACTGCATGAAATACTCATGTGCCCCAACTACTCCAGGCACAAATACAATCACTTTCTCCCAGCCTCAATATTTCCCCCTTTCTAGACACCAAGAAACAAAAACTGGAAGATTTAAAAAAAAAAAAACTAATTAGAGGTTTGGGGCAGGATGCGTGTGTATCTATTTGGGTATTTGGGATTAATTTTCAAGTTATTCATATGTTTATGTTCCTAGATTTTTAAGGAAGAAAAAAAAAAAAAAAAAAAGCAAAAAGCAAAAGCAAGATGATTTTCTAGCCTGTCTTGCAAAACACAGGGTCCAAACTGTAATTCAGCTGATTGTGCAAATGTTTCTAAAAAAACCTCTCTGTCAAATGTTGGGAGTTTTAGGTCCAAGCTAAAATAGGTCCTTGTTAAAAAATAATACATTCCATACCACAGGGTTGTACGTAATGTGCATTTTAAAGAGAAGGTAGTCTGTGGGCTTAAAAACAAAGAGAGTGTCTCCAAGTTAAGTAGATAAGAAGATTTTTTTTTTTTTTCCAAACCCAAGTTAATTAGCTAGTACGTCAAGCCTCATAGATGTCTTCCTACCTTTCAAGGGCTGAAGAATCCCCAGTAAATGTACTTAAACTTCCTAGTGAGGGCCAGGGAGATGAATGCAGAGATTAGGGCGAGTATTACTGTGGCTTCTCAGTGCATCCCAGCTGCAGTTCATCCTACTATTGATAATGATGCTTGGAGTTACTGAGGTGGTTTCTGAAACTCACATATGGGGTCCTTTCCCCAAGGATGAGGAATAATAGCAGCACTCAGGTGGTACAGGGAGGGTAAGAACAGATTTGCAGTTATCTTTTGCCTGGTGTGTGGTGACTTTTTCGGTTGCGCTGATTTAATAAATGGAGAGGTGCATTCAGGATGAGGGTTGTAATTCTCTCATCCAGTGGGAGCTTTTTGTTTCATGTTAACCAAAAAAAAAAAAAAAAAAAAGAAAGGGGGGGGACAGAGAGAGGAAAAAGCACAGGTGAAGGGAAAATGTGCTTGCTGGAACCCAGCCCTGGCAGAAAGCTGGTACAGTATGAAACATTTTGTGGCCAAACTCTTAGCAATTTCTGTAATACCACAATTTAGCATACTATACGCTGTGCTGAAATGCCTGGGACTTTGTTTTTGAACTTCTCCCTTTCTACTGTTACATTTAACTTGCAGCATCTTGAATTACTTAGCTACACCCAGATAGAAAGCTACAGCTTCTTTAGTTCTATGTGGTGCACTGAGCTGTTACTGCTAAAAACTGCCCATCACAGGCTGAAAGCCCTTCCCCGTGTGCTGTCCATTGTAAATCAGTTTTATAGGTAACATTCTGAGACAGCTTACTATCCTGAAAGACTTTTATTTCATTATTTATTTTTTTTTTTAATTAGGAAAAGAAATGCCTTTCACACTTTCTTAAGTAACCTTTGCGGGGCAGATTCTATCAACAGAGATAATTTGCTGCCATGTGATGTGTTTAGTCTGCTCTCACTGGCACTATGGGAAGAGAAAAGCAGGACAAAAGACACCTTCTGTCCCTGCAGTTTGCAAAATTTCATAAATGTGAAATGTATACATTCCTGACTCAAAAAAACCCTGCTGCTTGCACCAGCCTCAGATTGTCAGCCATGCATTCCTGCATATTACTTTATATTTTCCACGGCCATGCGATCCTTGGTCTCCCAAGCTGAGACAGCAATCCGGGGGGCAGATTGTCCAATTATGATGGGCATACCTGTCCACAAGGAATTATATGGAACCTCATATTCATTTATCACTTCATTTTTACACGCAGGAGTAGTTTTATGAGATACAGTGATAGGAACAGTTTCAGAGGTTGCTAAATACCATGTTCATTGCATGCTTGGTTTGATGCAGTTCCTGGAGAGTCAGTGTGGAGAAGTGGGTGTTTCAAACCTCACCCAAGCACAGGTATAAATTCTGTATAAAGAGCTGACGTTGAGATTTTGCTTCCCTTTTGAATGGGCAGATCTGCTCTACCCCTTGGACATCAAGGTGTATAATCACCAGTACCTGAAAAAAGGCCAAGAGATTTCCATCCTGCACATTTGGCATCCTCCTAGAACAGCAAGCAAAATACATGCCAGGTGTAAGGCATGCAGTAATTCACAGGGAAAACCTATTTCTTGGTGCACCAGAGGAACTTCTAACCCCCTCGTGGGGGTTGAACACCTTGTGTTCCCTCTAGCAGTGGTAGCTGAGGGCATTCATCAACTCCCAAGCTCCCAGGCATTAACATTTAACCATCCTATAATTTGGTTTTTAAGTGAAAGCAGGGAGATTAATAAACTTAATCTAGCATTCACAGAGATTTGAGGACAGCTGACCTCTGCCCTCCAGAGACCCAGGCTCATTTAAGAATCTGCATCTGAGAGAGCCCCTACAGTTATAATGTCACAGCCAGTCCCGTCCCCCATGGGCTGTAGCATATCCCCCCCTATGTCTGCAGCAGGACCAGCAGTGACAAGGAATTTGTTTCTTTTATTTATGTCTCCTGCCTCTAAAAGGGTCAGTGTTAGCAAACACAGCTCCCTCCTGCAAGACAGCATCTCAAGCTGCTCTCCTGGGGGGTGGAACCATAGCAAAAGTAAAGTCTCAGTCAAAAAATAATCAATCTTTAAAAAAAAAAAAAAAAAAAGGAAGGTGGAGTGTCTTGTGTCTTGACTCTGTTTTGGGGCAGAGGGTTGCAAGTTTTGGTATTATCCTTCAAATCAGCAAAGCCTTTCATGTCGAAGCGTTCAGCCAGCGGAAATGCTGCCTCGAACCGCACGGCATTATGGATGGGTTTCTTTGCACGTTTCATGCCATACAATTCTTTGGAAAAATTTGGATAGGAGTAGTTTGTCAATGCTATTAATAGATATGTTTAATGCAGAAGTGTGCAATGTGATGAACAGCCTTGGCAGGAACCATATCCATCCTGATTGTATTGTAATACTGTTTGATGCAGCAGTATGTTTGATCAGTTACAAGTGATGAGTATCATATCACATCAAACAATTTAATACAGTCTCATTGTATGGAATTATGGCTGCTGTCAATCAGCATGTGGCCTATTCCTTGCAGATCTGTCTTTGGGAGCTGGAATACAACGGTAGATCCACGTACATTAATAAATAAAGTGCTGCTGAAATTCCGTGCAGACCTGTTGAGATTTTTGTTTCTCTTTCATGGTTTGTTTTTTTTCTTTCTTTCTCAGGCTGAGGCTGGTGTGGGGTTTGAGGGGTGCTTGGAAAATATGCAGGTGTGGGAGAGTTGGGAATCTCGTTTTTTTGGGTTTTTTTTTGCAAATAGCAGCCGAGTATTAATCCACTGAACTTGTTTTCTGCTGAAGCTTCACAGCATCTCTTTTCTTGGCTTCCTCAGGGGAAGAAGAGACTACCTATTAAAAATGCATATGTTTTGTCTTACTGCTTGGCACACCTCTCTCTCTAACCCCCGACTTTGATTTGGGGATGGCACTCTTTGAACTTAAAGTCTCTTCCTTAGGACTGATATATTCAAGGTGCTGGAGGGGAAGCCTGTGTCAGATGAAAGATATGTATGTAAATAACAGTAAAGAGGTGGGGTTTAAGGCATTACCCATTTTGCTCTCAGTTTCAGACATGTGCTGCTCTGATGCTGCCTTGCAAAAGCTTCAAGTCCCTACCACAACGTGTGCTCTTTAATGAAGTCATCCTCTGCTGCCTACAAATATGGGGTCATGCTACACTTGTACAGGAGTGGTGATTTCAGTAATATTGCTTATTGTGGTCAAAGAGGGCAGAAGATTGCCTTTTTGCATCGTGGGGCTCTGGGGTTTTGGAGCCTGCACAGACAAATTGATTACATTGCAGCAGGCCACACATTCGGAGAATAGAGGTGTCAGGCTGAAAAGCCAAATTTCAGCAGCTGATTAATCATTGTAATGACTGTAAGTTTTTCCACCTTTTGCTATGGTCTCAGTCTTCAAATCTAAATAACATCAGTACTTGAAAGGGAAACCTCAGAAGAAATTCTTGTAGATACTAAAGGAAGTGGTTGTTGACTTAATAAATGACACATTTCCTTCTACATACCAAATTATCCTAGGGGTTAAAATGAAAGGTGGGTAGAAATAAGGACAGAAAAAAAAAAAAAGAGAATGTCTGCATTTAAGAAATATTTCTAGTTGAATTTGAGGTGTTGATTTGAATTTGAGCTCACCTCTGGTTTGTAAAGGTTTCCATCACATGGATTTCCCAGCTTTCTGAAAACTGCACTGGCCGCTCACAGGGAAGGACTTAGAGTGATCAGGGCTGTGGGGCTGGTCTGGAGAAGCTTAACCTTTATGTAACTGGAACAACCTGAACTTGGAGGCATCCTTATAAAGCAAATAAATGAAGACCCAGCTTGCTCCTATAATATCATCCACCTGATAATTCCTGAGCGCCGCTCAGCCAGGTATTTCCTCTGCCTTGTAATCCAAGTAAGATAGACAAGACCCCGTATGTTCCATTTTCCACATGGGAAAGGGTGTCCTCTTACCTCTGTAATTCTGGAATCTTGTGATTTTTTTATGGACTGGAAAATGGCCATGATTATACCCTGCTCTTGCAAGTGAATCTGATTAATTCAGAGCAAGAGAGCTCCATGATGTCTGTGAGTCTGCCTGTCTTGCAGCACAAGGTAGTGAAAAGAGAGCAAGTGTATAATGCCATTTTTAAGTGTCCATATGGGAAAATTGTTTTCCTTCAGACCTGGCTTGTTATGTAGCTGTTAATGAAACTCTGGGATCACACAGCACCTGAGGTGGAGCGTGTTGTCCCCCAGTTTATCTCACGTCTGTCATTAATCGGCAATGGCTGCGTCTGAGACCATGATCCAGTCAAATCCTGTAGGCCACGCAGGTCTGGATGGTATTTAGATCAGAAAACTCATCCAAGCAAGAGGAGCATTGGTTTGCCACTAATCCACAGGAGAGCAGTACCTCCACAAGGTTATTTGTAGATTATAAGGCCAAGAAAGGACTATTTGGATCATCTGGTGTCACATGTATAACACAAGCCATATGACTTCCCTCAATTAATTCCTGTTTGAACCAGAAAACCTCATCCTCTACTGGTCTAAAAATTGCCAGTGGTGGAGAAGCTCCGACAGCCTTTGGTATTGTTAGATATGGTGCTTTTGGAGATATTTTCTCTCAAACAACGAGCCAAATAGGCATTTATCTCCTGTGATTATTAGATACTTGTTGCTAGGGCAAAGGTGTCAGTCATGGCACTCAGACCTAGGTCTCCTAAATATCAATACCTTTCACTTGGCTTTCCCTCATGGTCCCATCTCCATCTGACATTCTTCATTTTGCCCATTTTCTGGGGTTGCTATTGCAAAGGGCAGCTCTTCATCAGACACTGCAGTGATTTTTTTGCACAGATCAAAGGTTTATTGAGAAATAGTGGTCCTTGCACTAATTTGGTGGGATTCACCCAAAATAACCAGAAATGGCATTGCTAAAATCAGAGCTGTGCCTATAGTTAGAAGGCTTTGAATGGCTGTGCATTTGAGGGGTCGAAAGAAAAAGAAAATTAAATTAATGGCATTGGTGTGGGTTGTGAAACTATTGCTGCAACCTGGGATGAAAGACACCATATGTTGAGTTATGCTACTGATTTCTTATCTTCAGAAAAAATAATGTTCTTAAAGAGGCCAGGGACAGAGTCTGATTTGTGCCTGCTGGAGGGGCAGCATTTCAGGGGCTGGTAGCACAAAGAGGGGTCAGTGAATGTGAGTGGATCCCATTCCCCCACTGTACATGCATGTAATGGGCTCAGGGTTAGCACTGCTGAACTGAAATGTCAGCTTTTAAATATAAGGAGAAAAGCTAACGAAAAAAAATTATAATCCTGTACAATATTCACACCCATTTTTGCAGGCATTTGCCCTCTGTTGTACAAGGCATACATCTCCCTCTAGTACCTGCACAGCTGATGAACTCTGGGAGAGGAATGTGATTTCTTGAACCACAAAGTATGCTTTTTAGCAAATGAGATAGCCACATCTCCCCCATAACAAAAAGCCTCACAAATGCAGAAAAAAAGCTGAGTCCTCTTTTTCCTTTCTTGGTGTGTGAAAGGAGCAAAATTCTTAGTGGCTCTTGTCCTGGAGAGAGTGAGCCATGGAGTGAGAGGACCTCATTTTCCTTCCCTCCAGGGGTTCCTGAGCATCCTGCACCCAAGTGACCTGACCCAATGGTGAAGTGGGGGACCCCTGGTTGCCATCAGCCCAGGCACTGTTCTGTGACATATCCGTGCCATGATGATGAACTTAAAGGTCTTTTCCAACTTAAATTATTCTCCTTAGTTCTGTGCCTCTCCCTTCCCGCCTTTGGTGCAGGACCCCCAATGAGTTAAAACCCTAAGAGCTGCTCAGAAAGAGGTCAGCTGATAAGTGATATCTAAATCCCCATCCCAGATTTTCTGTTTTAAACATGCTGCACAACTAACACTGTGACACTTTGGCAATATGATGGAGGAAAAAAAAAAAAAACCACCACCAAAAAAAAACCTGTGCCAGCTGACTGATGAGCACCCATCTTTTTTAATTAATTGGGTTGAAAAATGTCTGGTGTCAGTTTGAATGTAGGGGCTCTTTCAGCTGTGTTTTACTGGCTACGTATAGAACAGATATATCTAACTGCTGATCTGAAAGCTCAGCATGAGGCCTCATAAATGATAAAAATATATATATACTGGAATTATACACACATGCGCACCCACATACTGGATAAATTGATGCTTCAACATATACGTGTGTATATAATGTTCTGTTCTCTGTTCTGAGAGATATTTATAAATAGATTTCATATATATCTATTTCTATTATTCACAGCTCTATGTGCATGTGTATTATAAAATCTGGGGTTTGGTTTTTTTTTTCCTTGCTATGCTTTATAGTTTTTAGCAGAGTAATATATCTGATTTCTCTTTAAATTAAATGAATTTATTTGTCTGCCTTCCCTTAATGGAATCAGTTTTGATATACTCTTTGTTCATGCTGTTACAGGCTTCAGTCTAAGGGCTCTTTGTATTAACTTTTTTAAGTTACATTACAAAGAGGTTTTAAGATTTCCCAACAGGCTTTTATTTAACCAGGGCTTTTGATCTCAAACCTGCTGGGGCCTAGTGAAATCCTTACCAATTCTCCAGTAACTCCTCACTATTGGAATTTGAAAAGACCCACCTGAAGGATTTAACTCTCTGTATGGCTTCAGCCATCCTTTAGATGCTTCTATTCATGCAGACAGTGAGGGGGTCGAGGGCACCCTTTGTGATCCTCCAAGTAGCCTAAGGTGCCCTTTGCATAAGTTGTACTCCTGAGGAAATAAAAATCAGGAGGACACAAACCTATATACCTTATTTCCTGCTATCTTTACTTAAAGGAGGAGCACAGGGGGTCTGCTTAACATCCTTTGCTACCTAAATACCTTTTGGACATGGGAACTCAATAAAGGAACTTTCATTGCATCCATTACCCTACTGCGGTGCATAGCAAATTAGATTTAAAAGGGTACTTTTTCCCTTACAGCTATTTCTATCATTTTCTTTAAAATTTCAATTTAGTGTCTAGTGACAGAATATTCTGTAATGTACATTAGAACTATATAACACCAATTATGCTAACTGTGAACATTATTTCAAAAGAATTAGTTATATTAAGTTATAGACAAACCGTTGGGGAAAAAAAGGTCAGGTCAGGGGGGGAAAAAAAAAAGGAGCTATGTGATAATGTTTTAAAGGAGCAACACGGAGTGAATGCTCTTTTCATTTTTTAATCCTTTCATTTTGCATAACCCACACTGAAATTTCACTACTTGCTCAGTCTTGGCTATTTAGGCAGGGGGATGGAGTCTCCCCCTGATAGTTCAGAGCTGGAAATTGTGGTGTAAAACCTACAGCTGCATCATTTAGTTGTGGAGAAACACAATTCCCTCTGTTTTGGGGAAATGGAATCACAGAAATTCATGAAAAGTCTTTTGGCAGGCACTGATGACCAGCACATAGGGGGAAAAAAAAAAGGAAAAAATGCTGGCAGACCAAGGTGGGCAGAATATAATAACTAAGCACATTCTTGTCACAGTTTTGGTTGCCTGTTTTCTTCCTCATGACTGTGACACACAGGATATGAATATTACCTGTGTTTTCTGTTTGGTTTCTCAGACATTTCAGTTTTCAGCCTGAAGTTAAAATAAAACCACTTCAAAGAATGCAACAGAATCTAATTCTACCTTCCTTTGTCATGAATCTCACTTCCATTAGTTTATTTCTTTTTGGTGTATGGGTTGGAGGCTTTTTGAGTTTCAAGACATTGGACATTTAGGCTACTTTTTTGTGTGCATTTCATCTGGATATTATTACATTGGAGAAGTTTTTGTGTAAAGGAGTAAAATCAAAATTTGCTGTTTCAATACTTTTTTTTTTTTTTTCCTTCCTTAAAACTGGTTTAGAGATGGAACTGTACAAGCCTCGGTTATTTCAATTTGCAGGGATTCCTAGCAAATCATTTGTGTTTGTTTGGCACCCTGTGGGATCAAACTGCCATGAATTTTGAATGATCTAAAAACTGTGTAGTTTACTTCACCTAAAACCGCCTTCCACTTGAAAACATAAATCAGCTCGGGTGAAATCTAGTTGAGGTCTTTCATATTTATTTATTTATTTCTCCACTTGGGATTTGCCTCAGCTCCAGCAAGAGCTGTAGCATCCTCGTGCTTGGTGCCTCCTGTTCAAAAGAGGAGCTGCTCCCACAGGATGACATTGCCACCAGCCAAGGGCTGAATTGCTGAGCAGGGGACAGTCATGACTGCCCATCAAGTATCAGCAAATGTTGGGGGCTTGCTCAGACCCCACAGTGTGCCCCACCTGGGATTGTCCCTTCTAACAGGCTTAGTTGGGTCGAGTTTCTGGGGGGCCTTCTTACACTAGTCTAGAGTTTACTAACTTCACAAAACCCACACGACTTCAAGTCAAGACTCTTTTAACTTGCAGACACGGCCCCAAGTGGAGTTACAGTAGGAGCTTTCACTTTTTCTCTAACAGTGAAGTGAAATTAAAAGCAGATGCGTGCACTGGCATCGTCTCTGGGGGATGGATGATATTATTTCACCAGTTTGACATCTGTTGAGACTAGATTAAAACCTAAAACATGCTTGGCTAGACCTGTTTTCTAGATCCTTTGAAATGGATTTGCCCTATCAAGTGTGTTTGTGGATTCAAGCTTACCTACACACCTGGAAGCTTCTGAGCTGAGGCTTCAAACCGGACTGTTTTATGTTCAAAAGATGCAAACCATAATCGGTAGGTTTTATGTACTTATGGATTGGATGTGAGGCTTTAACATCAGTCCAAGTTTACAAGAGTGTGGAAAAGAAAGTAAATCAGGAGGAGAAGAGGGATTGGCAAGGTCCAGCAGTGTATTTGAATCACTGTCCACGTGCATTCACACACAGGAAAATGGCCCCATCCAAGTGACCGTGAGACCAAGACCTTTAGAAATAAAATTCCTGAGGACTTTTCTAGTCCATGCCATCCTTGCCTACCTCAAAGAGAGGCAGCTGTGCTTCTCAGGTGGATCTTGTCTGTACTCATTGCTCTGTGTCTTGGAGGGGCATAGAAAGCCCTAATTTCCATGTGGATGGTGCCTTTGTTGAGGGAGCAGCACCGGATGCTGCCCGGATGCCTGAATTGCCAGCAAGAAACCAGAACATCCCAAGTTTTATTCTCCCCACTCCCCCTGTGACCTTTGGTAAGTAACTTAACCTGTTGTCCTCAGGATCCTCAGTAAAATGGGAGACCTTAATACTTATCTGGTGGGATAACCGTGCTTAATACTCACCTAATTGGATGACAATACTTACCTACATACCTCACAGGGGTGTTGTGAGGATTAATTAGCTAATGTTTGTAAAGTGCTTTGGAGATGGAAAGCAGCATATAGTAAGTGCTAAGCACTGTTACACCCTGCCAACACCAAGACCTTAAAATGGCTAAGGACAGAATAAGAGTTTTTATATGATTTAAAATAAACCAATTGTTCAAGGCATCCGGATGCTGGGATTAATTTTACACAGAGTTTTCTAAGAAAGTTGGGAAATGGTCGGGTATAATTATATGACCTGAAACCTTTTGTTTGTTTGTTTGTTTTAGTTGACTGACTAAACTTAATCTTCGTTAGGTGTCATTTGATGAACTGTAAAAACTGTAGCATGGAGTTAAAGATATATCAGTATTTACTCTTGCTGATCAAACAATATTTCTTGAGATAAATATCTCTGTTACAATTTGGACAAACAAATATATTAAATAAACCGGAGGAAGTATTTATTTCTATGTACGCTCTTTTTGCATTTCATTCTGTAAGCAGCTTTTTTAACAGGGGTAGTCCTGCTCTTGTTCCCATTAGGGTAACTGAAAGGCAACACCACTGCAGTAAATGGAATTACACCAGATACAAAAGCATTATGTGAGAGCAAAATTATACTTATATGTGGTCTGAAATGCAACTTGACACTTGGATTTAAAGAAAAATCAAACCAACAGTTCCTAGAAATATATATAGATGCAACTTTAACAAAAATTGTCAAGCTCTTTGCTGGATATTGTTTGTTTCATGGCAACTCCTGAATAAATTCTGCAAAAGGAAGATCTGGTGCAGTAGAGACCACATTTTCCTTTCATAGGAGGAAACTTTGCAAGATTTTTGCCTTTAAATATTTTATTTGGTTCCTAATGTGGGCTTTTGGTCCAAGAAAGCAACATTATAGTTATCAAAGCACCCGTTTGTATTTCTTTTTTGCAAGAGCATTTCTTCAGATCTTTTACTCTCCAACGTTAGAGAGAATTCCCCCCAAATTCCTGAAATCTGTTAAAACATAGAGCTGAGTGCTTACAGTGGTATGTTGTTCCTTGGCTGTCCCTGTTAAAAAGGCTGTGAGTTTTCATTCTGGATATGCAAAAGATATTTGATATACCACTGGGCTAAGCACCAGGATTTGGTTGGCTCTGGGACCAATTCTTACATTTCTGCATCAGGCAAACCTAAGGATGGATAACACTTCAAGTAAAACCTACCCCACAGCCTTTCTTCTGGGTATCAGGTTATTTGCAAATGTAATAGAGACCATTCCCCCTATAATGAAGGGTGAATCAAGGAAAATGGCATCAAAGAGCTCAAAGCAGCCAAGAGGAAAACTCAACCCAACCCCATGCACATTGTCCACGTCCCAGCTGCCAGAACAACCGAGGAGACCTTGGAGGAAGCCAGCCAGGATGTCAGGTGCTGTGGCTGGAAAGGATATCTTCCAGATTAGCTGGCATTTGGCCCTTCAGCTGCCATGCAAGCCCAGCATGGGCCCATGGGCCTTGAATCCAGCTTTGGACCACAGGAGGAGGATGAAGTGAAGTATGACTGACGCTGTCACTGGCAAGCTCATCAAGCTAATGCTGGTAATATATGCATATGAATATAATGGCTATCAAGTGCTTTGCAGTTGGCTGTTCCTGAGGAGGAGCTGGGGGGACACGGGGACTTAGTGTTTGGGGAGAATTAGCTGTATCTAGGCAGCAGAATTTGCAGACTTGGAAGCTGGCTAATTTGGTTGAAGTACAGTACTTTGCTAACCCCTTGGTGCCCAGCGTTAACATTTCCCAGGACAGGAGCTGTTGCCAAAATGGGGAGGATCACCAGAGCTGGTGCTGAGAGCTTGGAAGGTGAAACTGGGGAGAGGGAGGAAAGGCTGAGGAAATAAGAGGGGTGCAATCTGATCCTGGAGGACCACGTCCATCAGGGTGGCTGTTACTACAGCAGCAAACTTGGCTTTTATTTCCCTTTCTGCTTTTGCCTGCTCTCTCTGATTCTCCAGAAGGATCCTCTGAGCTAGGTCAGCCCCTAGCATGGTCTGCTTTGCAGGTGGGTGGCATTCCCAGGAGACTGGGCACCTCACAAGGCCCTGCCTCTACCTGGGAAACATCCCATACTTTTGAGAATGGAGCAGCAGTACTATGGAGCATGATGCCAGCCAGGCCAACTCTCCCACCACCTCTGTGTATTTGACCAGGGGCACACTAGGAAGAACTGGAAGAAAAGCCAGAATCTGAATTTCTATCCTTGCTCTCAGTCACCTTGGATGTAAAACCTCAATGTAGAATGGGGTAAGAGGCCATTTATTAGTGCATTTAAGGAATTCCTAGAGCTAGAGCAGCATCCAGGTGTCACCATGTTGAAGACAGACACAGATCTCCACAGACGCTCCCAAGGAGAGGTGGAAAAGCACTTTTCCTGTTGTCTCTGCTCTGACTGCCTCTGGGAGGCCTAAAGAAATGTAGCAACAGATAAATTAGTACACCTAGATTTGATCTTTGCTCTCCCACCTTACACAAAGGAGATCTGATGGTGCAGTGTCTATTTCCAGCCTAGCCACTGGTTTGGCAGCACTCCTCAAAAAAAGAGATGTTCCAGGAGGAATGCACAACCCAAAGTCCAACTTTCTGGGCAGCCTATGCTTGCTGCATGAGTGATGGGTGAGGAAAGACCATCTTAAACCAAACATTTGTTTGGGAAGGCCAAAGTGTGCAGGATGCTGAAGCCTGTGGCAAACCCGAACCCTCTTATCAGGTCCTCAGCAGGGCAGGCATCACTGCAAGGAAGACTGTTGGTGCTCTGCTCAGCCCTTGTGGATTTCTGCAGCCCTGAATGGGATTACAAGGAAGAATCCAAGTGAAGTGTCCTCTTTAGGTCCTCAAGAAACAGAGCTTTCTGCTGGTTAACCATTACTTTGCATTTTCCCTTCCTTACAAAACGACTAAGGTTAAACATTAAGCGCCTGCAGTGAAGGACACCTGTATTTGCTGGTCCCATTATGCAGCTCTACTGAAAAGGCTTTACAGCTGTCTGAATTAGCATAATTAAATCCACATCAATTAAAAAACCTCCATCATCTCTTTCCCCTTCACAGGCAGATAGTAGCATTTGTCTAAGGTGCTAAGTGACAAAGGAACTTTTTAACAGCCCAAGCCCTGGCTGAAAGGAAGAGTAAGAGGGGTTGTGTATTGGCCCAGGGTTCACCTTAACACCAGTGGAAGTGATTAGTGGCCCCTGCTCTGCCTAAAGAGGTGAGGCTGCAGTTTGCATCACAATTCTGCCAGGACCCAAAGCCATGCATTAGGGATGTGCATTTTACAACGGTGCTTTTCCCTTCTATTGCTCCTTTATCCTCCATTAATGGGGGTAAACAAAGCCTGGCATGATTTGGCCAATTTCCCCCCACCCCCCAGGCACAGCCACCCTACTTTCTTCTCTCTCTTTCTCTCTTTTTAAAATTTTGGTTTTGTTTTGTTTTAGGGTTTTGTGTTGTTCTGTGTGGGGAAGCCCCAGTGACCCCAGGATAGCAGCAAGGCTGCGCTGTGTGATGCTTGCAAAGAGAATTCCTCCAGATGAAAACTGACATGGGGTTCAGGGGTTAATTTCTGGAACAGGCGCATTTGCATACAAATGAAAAATGATGGAATTTCTGTTCTCCTAAATTTTCAATGTCATCAGCATCAAACAGCAGTCAGTGCTCCCTTGCTGTTTGAAGAATATTCATTACTTCAGAAGAAGGGGCACCTTGTTTGGTATTAATCTCCTCTTCAGGTCAATGACTTAATTTGCTAAACTCCATCTGAAGTGCCACTCACTTTCTGATTTCTCTGCTATTCTTTGTTATTTTTCATAACATGTTCTTAATACTTTTTTTTTTTTTTTAATTTTATTTGTAAGGGGATATGCATCTCTAGTAAATGTGAGCAGGAGGAAGGAATGCCTTTTTATATTTATTTTGACCCAAAGCACTTGGCACCTGTCTGTGTAATTTATGGCACATTTTGGTGCCTGCCCGTCTTAAAATTCACTGGGTTTTAAGCAGCAAAAAAAAAAAAAAAAAAAAAAAAAGAAAGAAAGAAAGAGAAAAATAATTGTGGATTCAAATGGGAAAACAAACATTTTTCATCCAAAACTGATATCCAAATGGACATCTGGTGCCTTGTGTAACAAGGTTGCCGGGTGTCATGCCTCTAACAAAAGGTAACAAGCGGCAAAGTAATTAATCCCCCAAAGAAAATCATAATATTCTTTTAGTTCCTGCCTCTGGAAATTCTCATCTGAAAGCACAGTGGCTGAGGATGTACTGAGGGAAACTTTCGTGTTAGCTCTTATTTCCCCATTGTCCTCTCCGTGTCTGCCAGGGGCCTGAGGAAGGATCCCATTTCCCCCGTTTTTACCCTTCATGGTTATAATTCTTCTCTCTGAATAGGATTATTCAGGGGATCTTTAGATCTTCAGAGCTTGGGGGTGTTAGTGGGTAATTGGCCCGGGGCTCTCGGATGGCCATTCCCACCCCATGGCCTGGGCACTCCTGGCAGCAGGTCCTGGGGGGCTGGGGGGTGCTGGTGGTTCTTCTCCCCCCACCCCATGAAGCATCTTCCCATCCAATTCATGTGGAAAGCCTATAGCAAAGCTCAGAAGTCCGAATTTTGACCTGTAATGCTTTTTTTTTTTTTTTTTATCTCTAAGGCTTTCCAAACTTTCTGGCTAGACATATTCCTGATTCTCAAGATAATGAGGATTTTGTAATTTGTGTGTTTTTAAATTATTAATCAAATCTGATTTTTTTGGCATGGTCGCTTATGGAAATTAAGCAATTGCACTGTCTGTTTTTTTGTCTGTCACCCCTACTAACTTTTGAACCTCTTTGCCAATATCTATCCAGTTTGTTAGCAGGCTAGAGATCTCTAAAGTGTGAAGTGTTTTCCAGTTGTTTTTTTGTTTTTGTTTTTTTTTCTTTTTCTGTTTGTTTTCTTCTTTTTTTTCCCCCCCACATCTAACCCTGAAATGACAACATTTACTGTTTGAAATGGTATGGATAGCTAAGATTTCTCATGGGTTTTTTTGTTTGTTTGTTTGCTTGTTTTGTGCTTGGATTTTTGGGTTTGGGTTTGGTTGTTTTTTTTTTGTGACTTGCAAAGGGGAAAAGAGGTGATCTGAGGATTAATTTCCTTCATGTCTTTATGAAGGCAGTTAACAATTACCCGACTTGCTCCAGATGCCTGCAAGTCCAGCTGGGTGAGGTTCAAGTTCCTTTGCAAAAAAAAACCCAAACCAACAACAAACCCCAAACCAACCAACTGACAAACTATTTGTAACGAGTATATACAGACAATTTGCATGCAATTGTATCTCACTGGCTTCTCTTCATGTATCCTTTTCTCAAACTGTTTTTTTGATGCAGGGACAGTACTTTTCCATATTTATAGAGCGTGTTGCTCAGTGGGACTATGGTCTTGACCAGCACGTTAGGCACTTGATAAATAAAAATAAACATCGGCTGATGGAGGGGAGATATATCCCTACCTGCAGCATTAAGTTAAGAATGTCTAAGGGCCTTGATCCTCAGCCCCAGCCAAGCTGGATTTAGCATAGGTCATATTAAGGTGGGGCAAAGGGGGCTTTGTGTCATTTTTAGATCCCCTTATCCCAGACTGGTGAGCCCCAGCATGATGGGAGGGCCCATGGGATGGGATAGCAGAAGGCTGGTGGCATTGGCTTGGTGCCATCCTGAGATCCTCTCCATCAAGGGCACTTCGGGGGTGATGGGATAAGCCAGCTTTGCAAAGGCAGCTGCTTTGGGAGCCTGGATCCACCTTGTTATCCATGAAGAACGTCCTCAGCATGGAAAACTTTCTCTGTGGGGAGATTTGAATGCGGAAACATATCCTGCGCTGAGGTGCCCCCTGCACCTGGTGAGTGGGAGATGCTCCCCTCTGTTGTGGTTTGTTGGCATTGGAAGAAAAATCAAGGAGTTTCCAGAGGAAGCTGAGAAAGCTGAAAAAGTTGGCACCGTCCAAAGTTCAGGTCCAAAGAGTTACAACCATCTGCATCTTGTACTGTAAAATACTTGTACCAGGGGGGGCTGGATTCCTTCTGAGTCTCTCCACGTGAGAAAATACAGACAAAAATGTGACTCTAATGATTGTTTTTGTACTAGTAGGCTCAGACTTCTAGAGAGGGAGCTGGTTCTTGATCACATCTGTCTATCTTGTTTTATGAATATTGATATTAAAGTCAGAAAAAGAGACATGTCACTGTAAGGGCCTCAGAATCTGGCACTTGGGCTCTCAGAAGCGAGCGGTTCTGCCGCTTCGCTGCCGTAGATGATGTCGGTTTGTTGAAATAATATATCTCTGCCAGCTGAGAATCTGGCCATAAAATGAGAAAAGTTGAGATTCCCATTGTTGAGTTAGTTTGGCCACATTAAAAATACGTTGCTCTGGAAATGTGTATATGAATATGCTAATGTTTATTTTGCTAAAAGTGCGTGCCAGGATGCGCCATGTGGCTGAGTCAGTGTTACTTTAAGAATCCCAATTTTTGCCTTTTCAGACTTTTGAGCTTCTAAACTTGTAAACATAACATTTTGTTGGCATAAGCCCCTGTGATATTATGCATACAGCTGACTTTTATCTTCACTTTTTACTTCACCTTAATACTGTAAGAGAGAAAGCACTCATCTGTTTATGATAAGTTTATCAGAAATACTCCAAAGTTTTCCATGACTAAGATATTATATTGTTATGGTGGCTTGCTACAGGGTAATTCTGAGACAACAAACAGTATTTCAAAGGCCAGATGTCCTGTTTAGACAAGGGGTTTTATATTGATTAGAATCTGCTTTCACCTAACACCGTGTAGTAAATACCACAAAGACGTAATTAGAAAATTTGGTACAATATTTAGTCCTAGTCCCTGTGTGCCAGAATTGTTTGACTACTGAGAAACTGGAGCTTGTTTGCATCCCAGTGTGTTGTGAAATGCAAACTTCAAAGAAAATATTATATCTCCCAACTCCAGCTCGTGAGAGTCTTGGAAGTATAATACAGAAAGGCTTAACAATCCCTGCTGAGGAAAGGGCAATTTGACACTGAAACTACTGTTAAAGCACCGCTGACACACTGGTGGGCAAAAAGTGCTTATTAGAGGAGTCTAGTTACAGTCTCAGGAGCCAGGGAGAGAAAATGCACCCGAGTCATTGTAAAAATTGGCAAGTTGCACCAAATAGATGTGTTTTGTGTATATGTCTCTGCTTTTTTTTTTTTTTTTTTTTTTTTTTTTCCCCGAACTACATATATCTACATGTTTGCTTCATAGGCTTTCCATAAGATCGGGGCCTTTGCGGTATTCAAATAAAATATTTAGATTTGCAAAACTTCTGGAAGCCAGATTTTAAGGCCAAAAAGAAGTTTTTTGTCAGATTGTCAATGTCTGAATTTCATCACAATCTGTTCAGCTGTTTGTTGCAGGCAGGCGTAAAACATAGTGGGTAAGTGTGTGTTTGTACTTCTTATACATATTGCAAGAGGGCTGCCTAATCCCCTGGATGAGGAAAGCTCTGTAAATTGTATACATCTGCAGGCTCTGTGCACGGGTAGTACAGAAGCAAAGAGGCAGATCAGCAATTTGAGGGAGAAAAGAAGTTTTCTCACAACTCAGTGATTGGGACCCTTTTAGCAGCCTGGCCTCCCGGTGATGTCATTTCGTTGTCTGATTTTTTATTTTTTTTTTTGAATGACCCAAGTGTTTTGCCTGAAGAGCTTTGCCTAGTCGGCCCATCTACACACTTAGGATTCCTGGCAAGAGAAAAAAAATATTTGCTGATGACAGCTCTGAATATTTTCTCTTTAATTGTCACTTCTGTCTCTGTCCCATCCTCTGCACTGTGCTAAAAATAGTAACTTGGGTTGATGGTTTCAACACCATCTAATGTATGTATATGATTGCATACAAAACCTACATAAAAATGTCAAGAATGAGACCTAAGCCAGGAAGAAAATTGAAAATCACGAACATGAGACAAGACCCAAATAATGAGGGTGTTGCAGGGAGATATTATGTTGATATGTCTGTGTAAATACATGCGGGCAGAGCTGTTCAGGCCCTAACGCCTCCCATGCAGAGAGGATGCCTAGAATAATATTTGCCTTTTTTTTTTTTTTTCTTTTTAAATGATTTGTAGGTAGAATTTATATTTATCCTTTGCTTTCCTCTGCTTCCTTTAATAGTGTGATTTGCTAATCATGCTGCAACACTTGTAAGGTAAGTGCAGAACATATTTTCCTGTCCATTTTGCAGAGGATAAATTTGTCCAAATTACACAGCAAGTGTCTGGCAGAAGCAAGACTAGACACCAGGGATAAAATCCCTTTGATTCTGCTGAGGCAAGGATTTTATTCCAGGAGTCTTGTCTCCAGTTCTCCATGTCCTGTCTACTATGTCCTGTTTATTCTAGGCTTTTGTTGATACTCGAGACAATTCTCAGCTCATAGGGTTAAAGGGAATTCTGACAGCAATAGGAGTGTTAACGTGACACTGTCGTTATGGTTTTGTCAGCATTTCCATTCTAAACTTCTGTTTGCAGCAATTATAAGTCAACCATAAAAAAAAAAAAAAAAAAAAAAAAAAAAAAAAAAAAAAAAAAAAAAAATCACTGTGAACTAAAGCTTGGCATGCCAGAGTCCAGGAGGGAATTTTGAGCTTTTGGAAATAATGGCTTCTGATTACCATGGACAGGCATGACATGATGTACAAATATACACTCCATATTGCACTGGAAAAAAAACCATAATGAGTGTCACCACTTCGTCATGGCCAAGAGTGTGAGGAGAGAGGGTCTTTCTGACTCTTGGAAATGCGAGAAATATTTTATTATTCCCAGAAACAGGCGATTAATGCTGTTAACTGGCTCTTAATTCTTCCTGTTTACTTTGTGTCATCTCATGTCAGGGAAACACCACGGCTGGCTTTTGGGTTTCCAGTAGATCAGACAGTCAGCTGGTGTTGATCAACACCGCTCCAGCGAGGTCCAGTGAAGTGAGGTTGACTTACACCAGCGGACAGTCTGGCTCCGGATCATCTTTCCCCAGAAGGCTGCGGCATTTGCTACCCATTTGGAGTGCTAGTTAATGTTTGTTTAACTTTGAAAGTCTATTTTGCCCTCCTGATCGAATTCCAGTTGCGGGATAGGCATGAATTGACTTTAAAGTGTTTTCACTGAGGATGTAGTTGGTTACTTTTAAGTTGTATTTTGTGCGCATTTATTGCATCGTACTCTGGCTTTTCTTCTACCGTGGGGCAGGTGGTGCTCAGCCAGTTTAGTACCCTAAGGATGATCCAAGAGGCTATAACTATACTCTACCCTGTCTCCAAATTGGGATTTTGCACAATGAAGCTGAGTCACTGACCATTCTGGGGCAGAGCTCTGGGCTGTCCCTCCTGCATCATTCATGAGTCACCCGAAAGATGAGATGTTGGCTGGTAGGAAAGCTTCCCAGCTCAGCATTCCCCAACAGCCGAGTTGGAACTGGAGTCCCTAGCTCTGAATTCAGCTTGGAAATAATTACAATGCTGTAGTAGCTTTGGCTTTTGGTGGTGTTACTAATAACTGAGCACTAAATGCAAAGCAGCTTTGCACAAGTGCTCCAGCGTCAGGTTACAGGGGAGCAGACGTCAAAATAAAGGTGCAGTAAACTCCAGGTTACTCATTTAATCTCACTTCAGGGTTGGAGGCAGGAAGGAGAAGAGGGAAAACTGCTCCTGCTCGCTGGGGGCTTTTTTTTTTTTTTTTTTTCCCCCAGTGTGACATTTCAGTGATGTACCAACAGAGGAAATTTTTGCTTGCAGAATCCTGTGAGCAAAACACTTCTGAGAATGTATGTATACAATTGTTTAAAAAAACACAGGGTTACTGACACAGATGCCAATTTGGTAGGGCATATGGAACATTTACACTTGCCTTTTTCATTCTTTCTTGCTACAGCTGGTACTGATTTAGTATGTGAAATTTTACTAGCAGGAGTGCTAATCAAGACAGAGATTTCTGTGAGGATTTAGTCATTTATGTGGAGGAAAACTATGGGTGTCATTAAAAAGTACAAGATCATCTATGAGAGGAACATTATCATTAGCAGCCTAATTTTTAAGGCAAACAGAGGGGAAAAAATACTGTATCTCTTGAACAGCAGCAGCAGAAAATTATGTTCTTGGAATGTTCAGAGTCAGAGTCATGCCACCTCTTTAAGTCTGGAAGAACTTGAATTTCCTTAAAAAAAAAAAAGAGTAATAATTTTTTTTTTTTTTTTTTTTTTTTTTTTTTCCCCAGTGTGATAGCCTGCTCTGCTGTACCAAATGGCTAGGAAGGGGATTCAGTCCAAAAAGCACATCCAAATCCTGGATCTGTGTTTGAATCTCAGGCCTCCATTCAAACCTAACTCAGTGATGGGGCTGTGTGTCCCCATCTCTGCATTTGGGAAGGGCCCAACAGCTTTCCATGCCTAAAATCCAGTTTGGAGAAGTTCACTGTTTTTTCAGGAATTGTAATCTGGACCTGGAATGGAGATCTTAAATACCAATCCTGTCCAATTCCTGATGGTGACAAGAAACACTATATTCCATTAAGAAGGCAACGAGAGTATATTAGTTATCCAAAGAGGTGATTTTACATTACACACAGCGTAAAAAATTATGCTCGGGTTTAACTACCATTTCCTGCCAAGATTATTTCTGTGCAAACAGCAACAGCAGAACTGCTGTATGTTAAATATGTTGTACAGGTGGCCCAGTGATATGGGAGACCTGAGCAATAAAAGCCGACATCTGCGGCTGGAGGTGCCCGAGCGCGGTGGAAGCGGCGCATGGTCCCGGTGGAAGGCAGCCAGCTGCCCATGCTGACAGTGTCACTGTCATGGAAAGATGTGTGAGGAGCTCTGGAGTGGGCTGCTTGTCCTTTTCCTCCTGCTTTCTCCCCCAGTTTTGGGGCAGCAAGGGGATGATGGCAGTTTCAAACTGAAAAAAGGGTAAATATAGATAATAGATATAAATATAGATAAATATCAAGAGGAAATTCTTCCCTGGGAGGGAGGTGAGACACTGGCACACAGAAGCTGTGGTTGGCCCATCCCTGGAAGTGTTCAAGGACAGGTTGGATGGGACTTGGAGCAACCTGGTCTAGTGGCAGGTGTCTCTGCCCATGGCAACAGGGTGGGAATAGATGATCTTTAAAGTCCTTTCCAACTCAACCCCCTCTATGAGTCTATGAATGCCAGGAGGATTCTGGGGTGATACCCTGGGTGATAGGTGTCCTCTGAAATGCCTAGAGATTCACTGCTCAGTATGCCCAGTAAATAAATACCTGCCTGCAACTACACTGGAATTTATCTCAGCTTCTCAGGTGTTGGATTCGCATCAGGACTCCTGAATATTTTTGGAAGCTACTCCGCTTTGATGGGCATTAATTAATAAATGAAGATAATGCTGACTAGGGTTTAGAGAAACAAATCAAGGCACCTTCATTTGTTTCAGGAGTGTTAGCCTCCTCCCAGGTGCCTCCTGGACTAGGGGAGGCAGTAAATTTTGGTGAGATTCCCAGATATCACTGGATTCAGTAGTTTGCTGTAGAGCAGATGTGAGGGGTCTCCTTTGAAAGTTTAAGCCCTGGTAGATCCCAAAGTTCAAGAGAATCTTGCAGCATTTATGAAGACAGCTATTACCTGTAGGTATCAAAGTCCCACTAAGTTGGATATCAGCTCCTTTTTTCTCACTTCCACAACCCCAGATTTCAGCTGTTGTGACTTTAAGTTTTCTGATGTTTTTATTTTCCAATATTCCATCTAATTTGATGGAAGAAAAGCTAAAGACGTATTGTAGAGTTAGAAAGAGAGAAATGGTTCCTGGAGATGACAATTTTCACTTAAAAGGCTATTTTTTTTCCCCCCCAAATAAATATACCACTAAGCACAATCATCTCCAGGGGGCAGGGAAATGGCCATCCGGCTAATTAGCTCAAAGCAAGCAAAACCATAGGGGAAAAGGGGAGCTGGCATTTCTGTTGGCTTGAACATTGTTGCTTGCACTGAAATTGCTTGTCTGTCTGTGAAAGCCACACAGAGATGTTGCTTTGTGGACCAAAGGAGTGGGTCAGCTTCTTGTCTGACAGCACTGAGGAGTCTGAGATCTGTCACTTGCAGGGGTGAAATTCCCTTCTCCAAAAACTTCAGCTGTTTTACTCGTGTTGTTAAAACTGTCCAAACTTCTTCCTAACGTAGCAATGTGAAAAGAGCCTGACATGAGGTCAGAATAGGAATATCACAGGACTTGTCTCTGCCTCCCAGAAAGAAAAGGAAATTAATTGTGATGGAGATTTTACTTTTCCCATCAGTGAGGATGGTTACATCACCGAAAATGCGCAGTACAGCAATCCCAAGCCTCAGCCAGTTTGTGATGTTTAAACATCTTAAGCACTGTTGAGCATTTTCTCTACATTTCTTGATATGGCACTGTGGTTTTATTTAAGCAATCCCAAAAATCGTGGCCAGCTGCACCATCTGCCAGAGATGATGCAGGATGGGTGCCTCCAGCATGTCAGCGCTCAGATGTCATTTAAAAGGGAAATGCTTTCTGCACTGGGAAGAGGGCAGAGACAAAGAGCCCGGGCAGGCAGCAGGCTGTGCTAAGTGGAAAGAAGAATTGATACCTTTTCTAAGGCCTGACCGGAACATCTGAGTTCCCTCCCTTGGGGGTTCTTACCCCCAAATGGTCTTTTTTTTTTTTCTTTCTTTCTTTTTTTTTTTTCTGTGTGTCATTTTTTTTTTTTCCTCAGCACTCACAGATCTGAAAAGGCTACAAGAGATAAAGAGTCATCTGATGTTGAACAGGTGGCTCGTCCAGGTCATTGAGCGTGATGGTGGCTGTGAAAGGAAAGCGTGCGGCGAGTCCCACCTCGGCGCGAGGCGCGGCGGGGATGCGGTTGGCATTTAAAGGTCAGTCCCTTGCAGGTCCTCGGCATGTTCCCGGCAGCAGGTGACCTCCATGACTGCCCTCCCATCTCACACATCCGTCTCATAAAGAAGCCAGGCTGCACCTTTATGAAACTGTTTGCAGAAGAACGAGGCGTGATCACAACTAAGCTGAAGGGTGTCATATTCACTTTGCCGCCGACGTGAGGACCAGTGGTTGAATATTCGATTACATGTCAGTCACAGCACATTAGGCAATCTTCCAGTCTGCCAGCTTTGCCCTTCCCAGCTCCCAGCTAAGTGTCATCAGGAAAGAAGTAGCATGGGGAAGGAAGGAAGCTTGCTAAGGAAGCCTTGGTCCTCATTAAAAATGTCCTTCCTTAGACCTGCAGTGGGTCTAGTGGGTCCCTCTCGCTACAGAGAGGGTAAGGTTGTCCATGCCTCTCCTGACTGTGGATGCAAACCACTCTTGGCACAATGCTGGTCACTTTTATCTTTGGGTCTGAAGATATAAATGTGTGCAGAGGCAGTAAATGGTGTAGTGAAGAATTAGGGAACTGCCATTCCAGTAACATTCTCCAAAATACTCTGCTCTTTCAAATAAAGTGGCTATAAAAACATGTTGCTCTGACCGAGCATTTTCTGGACTGTTTTGCTTGCAAATTACTTAGTGAAAATATGCTAGGAGTGGAAGTTAAGGGCTGTGGACAATTTCCCACTTTGCTAAAGCCAGAAAAATCTCATCTCAGCTCCAAGAAGGAAACTACTTTCCAAAATGTCAGCTCATGCAGAAAGTCCCAGTTCAGCTGGAATGAGCCGCTCGGTTTGCACTCGGTGGTTTCTGGAATAACAAAAAGCCCCAGCCATCCGTGCTGGGAAGCACAAGCATGGAAGGATAATGCAGGCAGATAATTCCTGTTGGCACTGGGGCCTCATAATGGGTTTTGTTAAGTGTCGTCCACCTGTTAGCACCAGCAGCATGAGAAGTAAATGGGTGACGTTCCCATTTTGCATCTTCTGCTTCCACAGTGGAGCTGCATCTCCTGTTTGGAGAGTTTCAAAGTGAATTTGAAATCAAAGGAGACAACGCTGCTGTTGCTGGGTGGGACATTCCTAAGCAGAACTTTAGCTTTGTCTACTTTGATTTCAGATTCACTTTGAATGTTTTCCTGACAGGAGGTGTGGGCATCACAAGACTCTCTGTAGCAGCGTCACCATTAACTTTTCAGGTAGCCACTACTATTTAGCTAGAAAGACAATAAGATTGCAGTGGGTGTCAATGGGAATAATCTTTATGATATTTCCAAAGCTTCAAATCTGTCCTCAGGCTCCAAAACTCCAAGAAATACTTAGAGGAAGAGACTGCCTGCAGAGTGAAGAGTAGAGAGTGATGGATGAAACAATAAAAATGACACCGCCGGTAAAACTGAAAGTGGGATGTTGCTGTTTGCAATGTGTTGTGCATATGATTGATGTCAGGGTGATGGCTTCCAGACCCTGTGTCATGTTACAGAGGCAGAGTGAGACCCTTGTGTGGTAGGATGCCTGGACCCATGGCTGGTAAGTCCAGTGAGGTGAATTTGGCCTGGATGCTGACTGGTGAAAGAATCCCTCCACAAGGAGTTGACTGCAAGGACTGATGGCAGGCCTTGACAGTAGGGTGGAGTGGGAAGGGCAGGAGTCCATTTTGGGTAGCACCTGGAAAAAATTACTGTTTTCCCCTTCTATCACCCACTTCTCCTTGACCACATTTGAAAAGGGCATCTTCAGTGCCCACGGCAGTGTTGTTACAGACAGAAGGACCCGGCTGAGAGCAGCCGGTGAAGAGTGCCTTACTTTTAAGAAGAAAGATGTGTTTTGACAGCTTGCCAAATACCACATCTGCCTCTCTTTGCACCTCTGTGGGTGAAGCTGAACAGCAAGGTGGTGAAGATGAGCGAACCTATCAATTAACTGTGTGAGGGCTGCTCTCTCATTTTCTATCCAACAGATGTAGGTGATCCCTGGCCTGGAAGGACCTCCCTGAAAGCTCATCTGCAGCACCTGTGGGAGAAGCACAGCTGTGATTTCTCTGGGTGGGATGAGGAGGCACCACACACCTATCACTTCAGATGGGATGGGAGGAGGGTAGGGAAGTACATTGACAAATATTTTTTTCCCCTCTTGTTATTTCTCTTTTCCATTCTAGGTTGGGTTTTTTTTTTTTCCTTCTTTGATGATGAATTTCTGCTATGGATGCTGATGTGACCACAAAAGCCAAGATGGTCTTTGGGTTGGCTGTTCCTCCAGGTGACAAAACTGTACCTCAGTTAACCAGGTAAGTCTATTTTAATTTATTTGCTTTGGTCCAAGGATTTTGGGGCTGTATCTGTAGTGCTCCATTTTTTAATTGGTGGTTTCAGTGATATTAAATCATAACTTGATTCGCTGCATTTTCTACTCAGCACATTGGCATAATGTAAATTTTTTGAGCAATTTCTGTTCTCTTTGAAACCACAGAAACAACAAGCAGTTGTAATTATAGTCTGAAGATCCTATAGTGTTTCAAATATGCCTGCAGTAGTGGTATTACAATGGAAGCATGCTGCTTGCCTGCAGCTTTTGCTGTGTTCAATGACATCACAATTATGCCATATTCAAGTTAAACTTCTGTCCTTAAACAGAAACAGCTTGTGTGAAACCTTTTAGGTTTTCCTTCTCATTTCTTGTGATTGTCCCTGCTATAACCAGACTAAAACTGGTTAAAATATTGAATAAGGTGGAGTAGTTTCCACGGGCTTTGTGTCTGGGTTTGTTGCTGAGAAGTTGCAGGTAGTTTGTGTGGTTGGATTTGGAAAATGAATGAATGTTATTTAAAACCTCTGAATGGGCATCTGCTACTTGTCGAGCTGTGATCTGCTGGTCCTGGGATATTTGACAATCCTGTGATTTGCGATAATGGAATTACTGAAAAGAAGTTATCAACAAAGACCTGACATTGTAAGCATGCAAAACAAAGTTTCAGTTTCTGGAGTAAATGTGCTTTTAAGGGTGAAATATTGAACCATGTTTCTTTAATGATACTTAGCATTAGATGTTAATGTACCTGAGCCAGCTCTCGGGTGGGATGAACTAAATCCCACTTGCAAAACTGTGGCACTCACAATTTGAAAAGCTGTCCTGGCAACATATGCCTCTATCTTATTTAAAGCTGAATTTGTGCCTATTCATGCTTGTTCATTTAAAAAAAAAACAAACCAAAACAACCCAAACAAACAAACAAACAACAAAAAAAAAACCCTCAGTCTTGTTTCATGTTTTTTTTGTTGTTTAAATTGTCTCAAAACACAAGGAGCTAGATACCTAGTAGGTCTGATGGAGCTGTAGCATTTGTGAGCTGTAGCACTGCTGATGGTTCTGCAGCACTGAAGCACTCTCAGCATCTTCAAGCCTACAACTGGAGAAGTTCCTTATGAACATTAGGAACCATGGTAACAGCCAAAAGTAATAGCAGTGGCCCACAAAACTGGTTGGAGAATCAGGCAAGAATTTCCTAACAAATACCTAATTACTGTATTAAAAGTATTTCTTTCATATAAGACTTAGCTTAACTAACACTGTAAATTGAATGTGACACCTTTCTAATGCTTTTCTGAGACTCTGTGATTGTTTTCATTATTGTTATGATTGTAACTGTTACTAGAATGAAATTATTTGCACATGGAGCTAAATGATTCTTTTCTTTGCTATTCAGCTCCTGCCTACATTAGGCTGGTATACTGCATGCACAAAATGCCCATCTTATTCAAAGCTGCAGGTTTCCCCATCACTGGGAGTGGCTCTGACATGATCTTCTCAGTGTTTCCTGGTTTTAGGATGTATCAGGGTACACCAAAGAAAGTGAAAAATGGCACCTAAGAGGTCTTCTGCCTGTTGCTGCAGAGCCTTACAGAGTGGACTGCTTTGGGTTTTCTGCTGCATGGTGGGCACTCAACTGCTGTCTGCCCACTGTGTGTGCCTTCAGGATGTCCTCACTTTAGCAGGATCTTTTCCACATGGAGACACCTAAAACAAAATCATCCCTTCTGGCTTCAAGTCTATTGGTGCTCCAGAAGATGTCATTGGGTTTTTGCATTTTTTTTTCCTATTTGGCTCCCATTTTTATATGCTTTTGGTAAACCTGGATAGCACAGAAATAGCCCACAGACACTGGAGTGATGGTGTAACCATTGGGTGGTGGAGAGCTGACCAGTAGGGCCATAAAAGTCAATGAAGTGGGTAAGCAGCAGAGCACATAATGATCAGCCAGTCTGCAGCAGTTTGTCTTTAACACATGGACAGACACAGTCCGGTGGTTAAAGTGCACATGTGAGAGCTGGGAGAAGTAACTTTTGATTCTGGATTGACCCCTGACTTGTGTGTGACCTTGCCACGGTCACTTTTCCCTACTGATGGCTTTGCTATTTTCCTGTTTGGGAAGAAGGGGACTATAAGTGTCAGGCATGGGAGGCTGTCGGGTCCTGATTTATGAGCGGTCGTAAGGCTCATGTCTGAGATCCTAATGGGAGACTCTTCAGAGAAGTGCAGGGGAGTCAGGCAGGTGCTTGCTTGGAGTAAATCAGCATTGTTCAAGTAAAATCGATAGGTTTATCCCATCTGGAGTGATAAAGGCTTTCCCATCAGTTCAAGCACTGCTACCTGGCATGTAAGAGGAGTTAGAGATGCTGCTCCTTCTCTCCCCAGAAAGGCTGTGCCCAAGAACATGTGCTCGCAAAAAAAAATCCCATAGTCCAAGGCCTTTTTTTACCAGAAAGAAGGATGTGTGAAGGTGAATCATAGGGCAATATTATTTAGGAAACATGCAAAAAATGAACTGGAAACTTTCATGTTACCTTTGACTCTTTGGCAAGGACAAATTAAAATTGGCAACCCTCTGTCTGGCAATATAAAAGCGTTAACATCTGCGTAGCTTCTGTTGGTGAATTTATGGAACAGATCGAGTAAGACTGATGTGAAAATGGGACAGGCTTTGGATGTGAACAACTTTCAGAATAAATACTCTTTCTGGAACTGGTCTGCAGCTTGTGCTAGTTGAGTTAAACTTGTCTACTTGACTTGATTCAAACCTAACTGGAATGTTCTTAGATCAGTTTAAAACAAACCCACGTTTTACTACCCATTTCCAGAGGTAACACAAACAGATGCAATCCTGGCCGAAAAATGTTCACAAAAAATGTAAGTGTTTAAAAGCATTTCAATTAAAAGCTTAATCCAAGGAACTTTTGCTTAGGCCTGGCCTTTGTTCCCAAAATCTGTACAGTAATATTGCACAATTGACTGAGGTGCTGCTTCTGCCACAGATAATGTAGTTGTTAATGATCAAGTTAATGTTAAAAGCCATTACTGCTCATTGACATAATTCTCAGAACATTATACTGGAGAAGTGCACCTTTTGTGTAGCAACAAAATGACAAAATTGAAATGTTAAAAGTTGAGTGTCTGAATAATAGCCTGTGAAATCATTTAGACAAGATCATTGTTGTTGCCATTGTAAAAGAACCAGAGAGTGACAGGAAAAAAAAAAAAAAAAAAAAGGAGGGGGAGGAAAAGAGAGGGGGAAGGGGGAGAAAAAAAAAAAAAAAGAAAAAGCAGGCACCAGAGTGTCTCTTTCCTGAAGGGAGAGGTAAAGAGGATTCCTGCTCCTCTTTCTCTCTGCCTCTCCAATTTGGAGGGCCTTCATCTAACAACAGAGCACCCTCCTCTGGCAGCTTGCCAAAAATGAATGCCCAGCCGCCTTCGGGATGGAGAAAGGGTCACATTGCCCCAACAGCGGGCTGGGAAGCTTTGCCTGGCATGGAGGAAATTTTTTTTTTGACTACTTGCCAGGAAAATCTAGGACAGTGACCCCAGTGTTATGTAAAAAAAAAAAAAAAAATGTCAATTGTGGATGTTTTTGCTGTTTTGCCTGGAGAGGGGGTCATCAGCCATTGCAGCTGCTTGTGTCCTGAACCTTGTTGGCTGGGACACTTTACCTGGAGGATCTGCAGGTTGCTTTAGAAAACTCCCTGAGCCCATGCCACCCACGGGCATCCCTCTGACACTCTGGGCTTTAATAACGCAGCGAAAGAGCACAGAGTTGTGGTAATGGGCTAAGCAACAGACAGACTATTAAACGCCTGCAGTGGAGGGATACTTTACAGAGCAATATACTGTACAACAAGCCTGTGTTGAAACATTGACCCACAACATTTGGTCCATAAAAATAGTTACATTCGCAGGGACTCCTGGCAGTGATAGTTTTAATGCAAGGTCTGTGTCATGGTATAAAATAAATGACTTCCGACATTACAGTAAATACTTAAAAGCTCCACTGAAAACCTTTCTGTGCAAAGCAATGAGGGGAGTACAACTACCTGCAAGCCATGGTAGTTTTGTTCCTGAGCCACCCACCATTGCTGCTTTTATTATTCAGCTCTGAAACCAGTCCTGTCCTCATGGATCCGGGCAAATTGTTGTGGAAAAGGTCTTGCAAGGGCATTTACCGGATTGTGTTTTCATTCTGAATATTCTGTGGATGTGATTGGCTGTTGTCCTAAAGAATTCCTTGTGTCATAAAGGTGACTTCGAGTCTGACTTGGTTTGTTTAGCATTTCCCAGCACCAATATATCATACAAATATTACTTAGCTTTTTATTAAGCTTCCTTGTAAGAGCTGTTGCCTAATAAACTTGGCGGCGATAGGATTCAGTGTCATCTTAATGCAGTTTACCACCTTTTTCTCCAGCACGAACCAGTTCTGACCATTTCTTTTTTTAAGTGGGGAGCTTGAAATACAAGAACCCCCACCTCAAATGAAAGCACTTCTTCCTCCAGGCTGCCAGCCCACCCTCCAGGCTTCACTGTTTTCCTCTCTCTAATGCATTAACTTCCCTGGAGGGCTTTGATTCTCCTCCTCTTACAGTTGCTGTAAGCTCCCACAAAGCCATCCAGTGTATTCCCCAGGAACTGTCTTTCTCAGGATATCTTACTACAGGGTCTGCTACTCTTGGCATCCTCCTCCTGTGACCCCAGCCACTACTGAATTAAATCCCTTCCATGGTTTGCCTATGAATTGCAGCCTGAAGTCCATAACTAAACTGTGCGTGATATTGGAATTCCGCAGGAGCTGAGGCCAGCGATTAGGAATGGTAGACCCTGCCATTTTATCTGTCATGACAGGATGGAAATTTTAGGGAAAGAAAATTCCTGGCGGGTCACAGTTTGGAAGGAAGGTAGCACTAGTGTAGAGCTGCTGTTTCTGCTGTGCTCGTTGCTAGATTGTGAAGGATTGTGCAATTGATTAGGAAAAGATAGAGCCCCACAGAAGGGATTAAACCTTCCACTCCTTCTTGCTATGCAGATATGGATTTTATCAGTTGGTTGTTTTTTTTTTAAAGGTGGCATCTTCCAGTTAAATAAAATAAATCAATTTTTTCTTCTGTCTTCAAAAAAAGATAAATCTGAACAAGGAAATGTTTTTTAAAAAACCAAAAAGCTTAAAAGTTAAAAAGTGGTGTGCTACAGACACAGATATTTATGGGCAGAGATTTTCCATTAAGATAGCCTCACCTCTCAGGAACAGACCCTGTGCATCTGGCCTCACCTCACCCATCTGCCTGGATGCAGCTGGAGCCACGGACTGTCTAGAGAGTGGATGGTGCCCATGGGGTGGGATCAGGTGCAGGGATGGAGCTGGTGTGGTGTGCAGAGCAGAGGGCAGGCTCTCTGTAATGTGTTTTGGATGTCTCTGTGGTGCAGCAGGGCTGCCATGGAGCTTCTCTGTAGCTCTCAGATGTAGTTGTTGTGGAACCCCTCTAATGGGAGTGCAGGAATTTCAACACATCCTCTGAGTGCAGAAATAAGAGGTTCAGCCTGCCCAGGGGACTGAAAACTGCACTGTATCTGGGTAGTTTCATTAGCTGTAGGAGCAGTTCATAAACCAGCTTGGCTCCAAGAAGATGGACCATCCTGTGCTCTCTCAAATGTGCAGCATTTACTGAAGGTGAAATTACTGCTCTTGCCAGTTTTTCTGTTCTTGCCATTTCTTTCTTATCTAACTATGAGCTAAGGCCAGCTGCTCTTCACCTAGATATTTATTTCTCTTAGATACTCATCAGTTGAGTAATACCTGCAACTCATCAAGTGGGGCTGGGAGTCATAAGAACCCTACAGTCAGAGAGGGTCCTGGTTTCCCAGTGTGCATCCCTCTTGGTCTCATATAGCAGCTGGATTAGAGAGGAGATGCAGCTGATCCTCTGCAGATCCAGCAGACTATAATTTTGAAGAGATAAGGAGCATTGTAAGGTTCAGGGGCCTATCCTAGGAAAATACATGAATCTTGCTGATTTTTTTTTTTTTGATTTTTTTTTTTTTAATTTTTTTTTTCCTCTGGCTTTTTCAAAAGGGTTCTGGGCAATTTAATTGCAACTTCTTATACCTCAAGTAGGGGAAGTACCATTGTTTGGGTTAAAAAGTTGATTGGTGAAATCCAGGGGTGTAGGGAGAGGTTAAGAGTTGGGGCGTCTGATGGCTTCAGTTTCTTCCAGTCACCTGCTTTTGAACAGGGAAAAATTGTGAGAAAGTGGTTAAAGTCTTCTGTGAAGAGTGATGGGTTTCTGAGGGGAGGGAGCAGATGCTGTTTTGAAGGGGGATGCAGGGAAGGAAATTAAAGTGACGGAACTGTTGCAGGACTTTGCAGCAAGGTGCAAGTCAGTCAGTGTTGGAAATTGAGCACAGGCAAATATTAAGGAATTTGAACATGCACACTGTGTCAAATCCTTTGTTTTCCCCAGTGCTGGTGTATACTTGACTTGGCCATCTTAGAGCCTTCAAGGTTTGGGTACAATATCAAAGAAAACCACTGACTGGTCACTTTCCCATGTCAGTTAGCAAGAAAGGAACAACACAAGGATTTTTTTTTTCCCCCCACATTTTTTAAAAATGTGGTTAGGCAGAAAATGCCAGAAATCTGAACACACTGATACCTAATTAATGCCCTGTCCTTCATTCAAGGAAATGTTTTCCCCTTTTAGCAGCAAAGAAATCAGTTTAAAAGAACTGGGAGCTTCACAGAGTATTTCAAGAAGGTGAAACTCACTCAGGAAAAGGGAAAGTCTTCATCCTACACAAAAAACCTCAACGAACTTAAAGAAAAACAAACAAGAAACAAAAAACAAAAAAAACCCCAAACCCAACTCAATTAGTTTCAGGTTTAAGCAGAGAAATGTCCCTTTTGAGGGACCTGAGTTGTGAGTGTCACTCCAAGAGGAATTTAGGTCAGAACCTGGGGTTTAATGGAGAAAGTGCTGATACAGCTGCTCCACAGTGCAGCTTTATGAATGGGGTGTTGATAAGGCTTGTGAGCAGCCATCATATCAGAATTACAGTGCAAACCAGGCCTGTGCACAGGTCACTGCTTTTTATGAACACATGTTCCCAGATCTTATGACAAATAGGAAAGTAGCCCATTTTGACCTTTGAAGCCTGTTGCAAAGTCATTGCTGAGCTATTATTTGAGTAGCTTGAGGTAGAATAATGTTCAACTCAGCTTCCTGGAGCTGCATTTGAAATGCAATTAATTGACTGCTGTTAGTTGTCAATTAACATTTATTATCAATTAGTTCATCAAATTGATTAGTTGGCAGGACCTTAAAGCCTAAATGCACTCCTTTCCATTATAAATATGTCTATAAGAGTAAAAGCTACTCACTAATTGATGTCAAACTGAAATTGCTTATGTTGGTCAAGAGACAGAGCACATTGTTTTTTGAATCCATATTAAATTAATTTTGCAGCAAATACAGCAGTAGTACATTATTTTAAAACACTCTGGTGCACAGGACTCTGTGCACACATCTCTCAAAGCCATTACAGCACACAGGTATAATACAGGAATTGTTGGTAGCCGTTATCCTTCTTTGAAAAGTGATGCTGTTTCAGACAAGCAGACAAATTCTTCATTAGTCTGCCCACTAAAATGGCTTGTGGGAAAACCCATGGCCTGAAAGCCATGCAGTTTTAGCAGGTTTACTGCAAAACTACGTCCATTTCTCCCTTCCCCTTTAGGCCTTTAGAATTTTGGGGGCTGTTTTCATGCAGCACACACGAACCAGGATTATTCAGGGACATCTCTTCATGATCAAAACAGAAGACAAAAAGGAGTCATTATGTATTCCTCAAAAAAAAAAAAAAAAAAAAAAAATGCAATGAGAGTGTTATTTTTCCATACCTTATTCTTGCAGGCCAGTAAACAGCTCCTATGTTTGTGAGCACCTCATTAAAGAGACAAGAAAAAGAGAGAGCTGGGTTAGCTTTGCAGTTTTAAATGCAATAGTTGTCTTGACTTATTTGCTGTTAATCCTAGGGCTAAGATAAAATCCTGGAAAGTATTCCTTTAACTTTTTCTATGTGCAAAATACCTGAGAGGGGTTATTCATTTTCATTTCCTTTGTGCAACAAGATTATTCCTGCATCCCCCAAAACTGTGACCTAAATATGGCTGAAAGACACAACATGTGACCTGCTTAGTGCTGCCTGTCATGGCCTGGAGCCACAGCAGGAACTCTATTAGTGGGAACAGCACAGATGCTACCAGATGGCCAACATATTGTCCAGAGATGACCCATGTATAATTGCAGAAAGTTCAATACATTCAGGTTTTGAATTTAATTGCATTGACCACCTTAGCTACTGCTGCAACACAGTTTTGTTTATTTAAGGTGGAAACTTACTTTTCGGATGGGAGGAAATATTTATGCTTTTAATATCACCTTTGCATTTTGCAAACTGTTTGGAACTCAAGCTCTCTGCCTGTTAACAGATGTTTACAGAGGTCAGGCTACCTGAACATAATTCAGTCAATCCAAGCAAGAAGGGAACAATACAAGGATTTTTTTTATTTTTTTTTCCACCCCCCCTTTACTTCCTGTAGTTTATTTAGATCAAGTTCCATGGGACCAAACCTGGCAGTCTTGACTCGAGCAAGCACCCCACTGGAGGCAGTGAAAATAAACAAAAGGACTCTTAAATATTTGAGCATGGAGGGCTTTGCTTGAATAGTGACTGCATAGAAAGTTGCTTAATTTTTATCTTTAAAGGCTACATTTTAGAGAGACAGGGCAATTTACCTACTAAGGCTTTAGACTGGGAAAATAAAAGCTTGCATTCAGTTCCTCTCCTACACACCATGCCTGTACTGTCTTAGCACAACCCTGGGGGTCATACCAGGAGCCTCCTGGCTCAGACTTGGGGTCAGGACCTTCTGGAGCCAACCAACTCTTTATCATGTAGCATAGCTTTTGGCTCTTTTCTCAGCCTCGTGTGGTGTCTCTGTTACCTTGAGTCATAATATAATCATTTTGAGTGGGTTTTATTTGTTTCTCTTGTTCAGAAAGCCCCAACTCATGGCAAGGCTGGGTTGCAAGTCTGATGGGATAATGTGTTTTGAGCAGGACGCCAACTCTACGTGTTGCATGGCCATGAGAAGTGACAGGAGGTGGGAACTTGGCTTGTTTTTTGGGATCAAAAAGTCCAGCTGTATGTGAGAGGCATCACAGGGTGCATCGTACTGCCATACATCAGGGGGGCTGGAAACTATGCTGAGAGAGGATCACACTGGGGGCTGCACTGCTTTGGAGTAGATCTGGCACAAATGGCACTGCAAATAGATTTCTTCTCATATGTTCCCTTTTTTTTCCCTTTCTCATTCTATTCTCTTGCTCCTTTACTCTATTGACTTTTCTAGACTTTTTAATTGCAATGTATTAAAATATGTGTGTGAGTATTTAACACTAAACCAGAAGGGCCTGCCCAGGCCCTATGAAATACTAAACATAGTGGAAATGTATCATAATTTTTCTTTGAAATAAGCTGTAGTTTTAGCTATATATTCCATTTGTTTGCTTCCAGTAAGAATGTTCACAAAAGCAGTCATTCATCAATAGATGACTTAAAAATCCAAGGGTTTTTGGTGTGTACATATAATAAAAAAAAAAAAAAAAAAAAAAAAAAAAAAAAAAAAAAAAAGTTGTTGATGAGGGGTGGGCCTAAACCATAACATGGTTCTGCATCCAAATTGTCGAGATTTGTGGGATTTTTTTCCCTAATGATGGAGGAGAAGGCCTTGTTTTATATGGCTAAAGCTCTACTTGTTCTCTAAATTTATCGCTCAAGGTCTTGACTTGTGTTTCTTGCTGTTAATACAGCAGAATTATTTTCTTCTTGTATAAGGAGGAAACTTTCTGGTATACCACAACCATGAAGAATTATTGTTTTAGGGACAGGGTTGTGGGTGAATATGGCTTTTAATTTTTTTTTCTTTTCCATGCTGTCTCTAATCAAATCTAATCATTGCAGCATATGAGAATGGTTTTGTAACTGCTTCTTGAAGGGTTTGAGCCCTAAGACTTCTACACTTGTGAGGATGTCATTTGGGTTATATATATATATGTATATATGTATCTATAAAAACTAATGGATGATGTATCTTTTTATTAGAAATGCCCTCTTATCTCTGGTAACACTTCCCATCATGACTAAACAGCAGTCTTTCAACAATATTTCTTTTATTTTTTATTTTGTTTCTTGCTGGGAAGTTGTGAGGCCAAAGGTATGGACATTATCCATGTGGATCCTGTGGTTGCAACGTCTGAACTGGAGTATGTGGCTTGCTTTGATGCTTCCAAAATTAGGTGATACTGTCTTGTCCGTTCCCAAAACAGAGCAGTTTTTTCTGGGTACTAGCTGGGTATCATGTTGATGTATGTCTCAAGACAGGCTGGAAAAGCTCCTGTCTACATGGTGTCAAATGGAGGACTGGATAAAAAGAGAGGTTGCACGGGTGTGTTATGTGCACAGAGAATTACCCTGTGTGAAGGGAACCAGTTTATTCCTGGAGAAGGTGGAGCTGAGGTTATCTTTTGTGTGACTTCTAGCACAGCATCGCTTTCACCGACTGGAAAAATCCAGCTTGAGGTGTCAGTGAAGCCTGAAGTGCAGCTGAGACTCAAATTTACGATTTGTCTGAAGCCTTGGTGTGGGGTTTGCACGACAAACTCGAGCTGGTGTTGGTATATTGGGAATCCCGAAGAGAGGTGGTGCCTAGCTTGGGTGGTCTCTCCTCTCAGCATGATGGCTGCCCTGCATCCTCACGGCCTCCTGAGATGGCTGATGTGATCTGATGGCTCATTCCTGCCAGGAAAAGTTGGTCCTGCTGCCCTGCCTGCTTTGGCTCTGCATTCCCATGTGCTCTCCTGTGTGAGGTTTGGTACTTGTCCAACCCCTTGGTGGTCTGGTTCAGCATGCAGAGCTATGAGAAAAGCAACCCAGCAAGGAGGGTTAGAAGCACACAGCTGTGGCTAGGAGCTAGCAAAGGGAGATCTTCAGCAGAAGAGGGCTCAGCTGGCTTGGGAAGCCTCACACTATTGACATCCTGTTGAAATGAGCTCCCTTTTCTTGAATATTTTATGGGAGGACTGAAAGCATCCTTCTGGAGGTATGAGTTAACACAGAGCTCTGATCCTATGAGGAGCTGTATGGGTTCTCCTGCTCCAAACACCTGGAGCATCCTATTTTTCTTTTCTGTAACAGCTTTCCTTTACCTCAGTCAGAGGGAGGGAGATTGAGTTCACCTGGCTTTAGATGGTTAGATCAGAGCTAGTCAGTTTGGGCTTCCTTTAGATCAACAGGGATAAATAGATCCTTTAAAATGCATTTCATCTGGCCTCATTTTATATCTGCTTGAGGATGAGGTTAATCCCACATTAATGGCATCTCTTTTTCTAGCCTGAATGTGAGAAGAGCCTGGCTCAGATGTCTGCAAGATAGACATCTGCATTTGGTCACATAAATCCCACCCATAGAGCATAGCACTAATGTGATGAACTGAGATGAATGGCTTCAATTAATAACAACAACAATAATATAGACTCTATAGTCTAAATATAGAAAATAATGTCAGATTATTTACTTTTTTTCAGATGTGGGCCAGATCTTTCCTTGGTATTGGTCAGTTTATTTTGTACTCAGTGGAGCTCCTGGTGAGTGGTTGGTTGCAATGCTTTTCCTGCAAGTCCAGGCTAATAGAAATAGAATTTTCCAAGATGCAGGTTTGGTTTTGTTCCTTTGAATGAGGTTGGAAAGCAACACCACTGTTGAAGATATCCTTTGTTGAAGCACAATGGCTGCAACTTTCTGGAACTACTTGCAACCCCCAAACTTACTCTTTATTGGTGTTTCTTATTCAGCTAAAGCTGAAGCAAACAAATGAAACTAATTACTCTTGAAGTTGGGTATTGCCTTCTTGAGCTTTATGAGCCTATTTTTCTGAAATTAGAAATTGCCTAACTATGTGGAATGTTTCCAGCAAAACTGCTTCCTGCAGCCACAATTTTTACAGTCACATAAGTGCTTTTTAGGCTACCTTTGGGTAGGCAGCAGTGACATCCAGTGGCCAGTGACCCCATCACAGGTCTTGTCCCACAGCCTGCTCACTCACCTGGAACATCTCTACCTTGGATAATTTTGTCTGAGCCTGTTGTGGTTTAATACATTATTCCCCTCATTTTTGTGTTGGTGTTAATTTATTATTGTTACTATTATTTTATTTTTCCTCCAAGGACTCTCAAATCCTCAGGTAGGATCTCTGAAACTCCATCGGGGATTATAGAAATCTACTGATAAAAAAAAAGTTAAAGAAATAACTTTTAATTTCTTGAGTTCCATGTAAAGTACTTTGATATGGCTGCCCATAGACATAGATGTCTAAATACAGATTGAAAATCAGGTGGAGGTATTGATGTTGGAAAACTTTGGCCTTCTTTGGTTTCTCTACAGACCAGAGAGCACAACAAGCCCATGGGAAATTGAGCATAGCAACAGAGACTCTGCTTATTTTATTTGAATTTATTTTCTTTCAAGGCACTGTGTCTGATCTCAAGTGATTCAGTTCTTTACAGGTCAAGTCTGGCAACTGTGGATTTTTTACTCTCAGGAGAAAATTTTGGGGGGATTAGATCCATATTTACCCACCTCTAATTGCAGGAAAACTGCTGAACTGCTGGTGCACGTTCAGATGACTTGAACCTCCTCTGTGCTTCTATAGTTTGTAAGACTCTGAAACACAGGGACACATGGTCCACCTTAATTTTAAATAGGTACTCCTTTCAGTTATGTCAGCTACTTAAATTTATTTGCAGACAGTCAATTCATATTGATCATAACTCGACCTTACAGTGACCTTGAGCAAAGGTACTCTGTGACTGCTATAGATATTGTGATCAATACTGGAGAGCAATTGACTACACCTAGTTACTGATAAATGAAGTTGAAAAAAAAAAAAAAGGGGGGGAAGAAAAGGTACACTGTTTTCAGAAACAAAGATAACTGCTCGTTTAGTCGACTGTTTGCAAGGTTTAATATTGATACATGAAGTTATAATGACATCCTTGGGCATTCTCAGATGGTAGAAAACAATAGGGTGCAGAGTCACTCTAGCCCATTATGGAGAGAGAATCATTAGTTCCCAACTTCAAATAAGAAATTTCATGATATTTATGACAGCAGCACTGAGAACAAATAACACTTGCTTAGCAGCACTCTTTGGAGAAGGCATGTATCAAACTGTGCCTCTTTTCTTTATGTGTGAGCCAGGTCTAGTGAAATAAAACACTCTATTGCTGTGCACGGAACAAAGCCTTTAGTAGCACTTATTTTGCTTTAGCACCACTCTCCTTTGCACATTTGTGCCTGAATTAAATTGCACATCCCCAGGTATAACCAACAGTAATCATGGGGAAGAGATCACTTTGGTCTCAGCACATCTGCTACATGTTGATATGCTTCCCCATGCTGCCTGGAGTTGAAAAGGAAGATGCCAGGGACCTTTTCCCCCACTGTTCCTCTTGCTTTGCTCCGAGTCGCAGCGAGAGATGGGAGCAGAGTCCTGGCAGCTGAGGCACAAGCAATTGAAAGTCCATTGACAAAATGGTATCAGGCTGCACAGGAAGGTAGTTTCATCTCCAGATCCCACTGCTTTCTGGGCAGGGGAGGATGCTCTGGGGACATGGCAATGGTGGATCTTGTAGGGGTACTAATGTCAGCTCAATGTAACCTGGGTCTGACATTTTCCAGGGTTGTTTCAGTTTGGTTGTTGGTTTTGGTTTGGTTTTTTTTCCTTTTTCCTTTTCCTCCTTTTTACATCGGTGACATTCTCTACTGAAGAAGTTAATTAAATGGCAGGATGGTTAAAGCTATGCAAATCAGAAACAGGATGGGAAACGTTTTGCAGGCGCAGACCTCCCATAGATCTCCCTGAGCTCTTCAGTGCTTTCCCCAGGCACTAAAGTTTTTCTCCCCAACCCCAAAGTTAATCTCCTGATCATATTTCTTCAGACCCATCCAGTAAGTGTGGTGGTTTGAGTGTGGTTTTTTTTTTCCCCCCAATGCTTTCCTGTTTTTCTTTCCTCCAGGCTTCCTTTACATCTTAGTCTTCAGTCAAGCTATTTGTTAATAAACCTGTGTTTTCAGTGCGTTGGTACATCAATAAAATACAGAGTGGTTGAGTTAGTCAGCATTCTGGGAAATCCTTTGCTGTATTGAAGAGCTGTAAATCTCCATTATTGCTTCCCATAGCACAAATAAGGAATAGCCTCTTACCTTCACAGCATTGTTTTTTTTAATTTTTTTTAAGGGTGAATACATGCATAAATCCCTAACAAAGAGGATCGGTTTGTGCATAGACTAGATATCGGGTATTTTGGGGGGTTTAGGTTGGGGTTTTTTGTTGTTTTTTGGTTTTGTTTGGGTTTTTTTTTTATATGGCTTCAGTTGCTACCTGGAAATTTTGCAACAATGAAGGGAAGCCAGGTTGAGTGCAGCAGTGACCACAATAGAAACATTGTGATTAGAATAATCAAGATTTGAGTGTTTCGTTTTTTTTTTTTTTCCAAACTGAACCTAAACCAGAGGCTTTGGTGATTAGTCCATGACTGATTGAAGAGGTATGTCACCTGCTACTACATGGCAGCACATCCCATCATGTTGCAATTGCCTGCCTGGAGTCATTATGGTGTATTACATCCTTCTGTTATCAAACTGTGTCATGTTGCATCCCAGTCAGAAGCGGCCGGCCGGAGACGTGGCTGACACATTGCCTGTAACAGATGCAATGAGACATGGCCTCCAAAGCACATACCTGCTTTTAGTCAAGGCTCAGTTTGCTCTGAGTGTATTTTGACATATCTGCAGAGGGTTTGAAGACTCAGTCCCTTGGGTGTTTGCCAGCTCTCACTCAAGACACAAACCTTTCTGTTGGATACGAAGCCTTTAAATTACCTTTGCTTCTTTCAGTGACATCAGATAGGTAGGAAAACCTGCTCAGTCTAATTAGTGCAATAAATGCATGAGATCTGGGACCATTAGGTACTCTGAGTTGTTTTGGTTTTTGTTTTAAATTTTTAATTAATTTTCTAATTTTTTTTTAAACCCTAATGCCAAAATCTTGCAGAAATAAGCAGGGTTCTAGTTACTCTTTAAAAAACTCGGGTGAAAATGAACAAACTCTAGTAAAAGTACCAACAGTGGGCTTCTGAACTACTGGAAAAAATGAGGTGCATTAAACTGATGCTACAACAAAAGCAATAACATTTTTTCCATATTAATTAATCTTGAGATAAAGCAAATTTTTTAATATGATGCATATGACATTCATGGTAGGCCAATTTAATTCTTTATGGTCAGAATCACTGCAGTCAATGCTAAATGAATTCATAATGATAAGATACTTAAAATAAAATGTTACCACAAAAAAAAAAAACAAAAAAACAAAAACAAACAAACAAACAAACCAAACAAAAAAACCCTGAAAACAAACACACAACCAATAAAAGGCCTTAATTGACTAGGCCCTTAAAAATCTGGAGGAAAAAAAGTTAGAAGCTAAAAGTCCAAGTTAACCTACAGAGGCAGGGACCCAGGAGCACAAGTTCTTCTGTACTTTGGCAGTGTCTGCTTCAATATTTGTTTTGCTATGACTGTAGTTACCAGGAGAAGAAAAAATATTTTCAGTGCTAATCCCATAGTGGGAAAACCTCTCCAGAAGGTATGCTACCTACTTTGTGTGGCTTCTGGGCTGTCATGCAACCCCCTGAATTAAAAGGAATTACCTGTGCTGTAGTGATACAGCTGACAGCTAAATATGCCCTAATCTGACTTAATTATACTCTTTAGTACAGGGTCTTTCTGGTGATTTGAGGGTGGGAGGGTCAGTGGGGAATAAAAGTCAACTGCTTTCCCTCTAGTTGGAATAGGGGAGAATTAGCTGGATGACATTAGGAGAGTTTCTAAATATCTTTCCTGCCAATATTTGATTAGGGACTTTAATTTCATTAGACAAACTGATTTTTTCATTAGACAAACTGATTTTTTCATGCATTGCTCTCTCCTTTTAATGTGTAAATTACATGGGATTTGACTCTCATTACAACACTGATATGGGTGTTGCCTTCAAATGGACACTGGTGCCAGTGATGAGCTTGTGGCCAGGTCTGCTGAGAAGAACTGATTAGGGTTTTGCTTCAGAGTCATTTCTATGAAGCACCCAATTATATTGCATGGGTTGGTGACACATGTACACTTTGTCCAGCATCTTCTTGTGTGCCCTTGGGAGAAAAAATTCTGGTAACTCACCTGAGTAGGAAACATTTCCTTACTGGAAGGGTTGCCAAGCACTGGAACAGGCTGCCCAGGGCAGTGGTGGAGCCACTTTTGATGGAGTGATCTAAAAACCCTGTAGATGTGATGCTGAGGGACCACATGGTTTGGTGGTGGACTTTGCAGGGCTGGGTAAATGGTTAGAGTTGAAGATCTTGAAGGTCTGTTCCAACCAAAATAATTATGTACCAAAGTAGGACATTATTTGGCTAAAATGATGGGATGGAGCTGATAGAGGACACAGTTCAATGAGTAGTTGCCTACCTTGACCCTGAGCAGTTTAGCTGCAATGATTACAGGGCAGCCTTTGCATTGCCAAACCAAAGGTGCCATAATTTGTTGTCTTTTGATAGTATTCCTTCTGGATCACTTACATCTCAAGCAACACATGCATAACTTTTGCATGAATATTGTCACCTATCCTAATGGGTATGAAGGATGCTTCATATTACTCTTAATGAATGCAGAAAGTATCTCAACTATAATTTGAAAAGGTATTTCAAAATCTATTTTTTTTCCAGAGGTAATTTGAGGTAAAATGAAGTTGAAAAAGGCAAGCAAGGCGAAGTTTCCAAATACTTCTGTAATTATGAATGAGCTATTTCAGCTACAGGCCTAAAATCTGGCTCAATGCATTCATGTACAATCAGTGCATATAGTTACTAGGGGCCTGGTGTTGTGTATGCCCCATAAAGCACTGGGGGTTGTAACTGCTGATATTGAAGATAGGAGATAAAAGTCAAGTAAAGATCAAAATCAAAATACTTTGATCACAAAGTCACTTAATTTGAGGCTGATTCTGCATTACAACTCACATGTAAAGCTGAATCAGTATTTGTTTTACTGGCTTCTCAGATAGTCCAGGTGCTGAATACTACCAGATAAAAGTCTCTGCTTGGAGTGGAAAAAATAGAATTGTAAAGCATTTGTCATTGTTGAATAGCATTTTAAAAAGGAAAACATCAGCTTTTATTATTAAGGGAACACCCATCATTTCTATAGACTGATGTTTTGGTAAATATATATGTTGACAGAATTTCTAAAAATGTTTTGAAAGTATTTAAAAAAAAAACCTCATTTCATATAATATTGAGTAAATCTGTTCTGAGCTGGAGCAAAATCCACTTTGATATTTCAAATATTTTCTTTCAAAAGTTTCAAACCAGTTCTATACTGGACAAGACTGAGCTGAGCCTCTCAGCAGAAGTCTGTCTGGGTGATGCTGTCTCTTGGAAGAGCCAAGGGAAATGTCTTGCTTATTGAAGTGATCAACAGTTTAGCATTAATGAGGTGGCACTCTTGCATGGTTTAGCCAGACTGTAATGTTCTTTGTGTCAGAAATGTTAAAAATTGAATTCTGAATTCAGTTCTTTGATGCATTTAAAAAAAAAAAATAAATTAATAATCTGTGGGTGGAAATACTTCAGTTTAAAGTTTCCAAATGTTTGTGACTTCTGAGGAAAGTAAATTGTATACTCTAAGAAATGAGCAAAATTACTTTATCAAAAGCTGTTTTTCTGCAAACTGTCCTTTATGCTTTTTATACAGAGTTGCTATGTCAGACAAATATTTCCCCCCATATTATATAGTAGGTATGGGTTTATTTATACTAAATATAACATCATTATATAATAAGTTTTCTTGGAGTGCTTGGTACTGTACAAACCACAAAAATTTTTGCTCCAGTGACCTTGTAATATAAAACTGAGGGAGCAATCACATTGCATTATGTGCCAGTGTGGTGAAATTAGTTTTGCACTGCCTAGGCAAAAGGATCTCCCTTGTCATCCAAATTACAGGACTGGGGCCAATCTGTATGCACTCTGCCTGTTTGTTTATGCCATACGAATGGTAATACCAGGAAATATTTGTAAGAGTTGATGTCCCTTTTCCCTCAGCATTTGTGGGTTTTGTATGTTTCTTGGGTTGTTTTTTTTTTTTTTTCTTTTTTAAAGAAATATTTCTCTCCTGAGTAAAATGTGTGGAGTTGAAATGAGTTATGTTAATCTTCCAACATAAATATGAAATACTTGCAGTTGTTTTGCCATCATTAGTTGTCCAGCTAAAAAGCAGAGGCATTTTACAGGCAGGTCTCTCATAATATAGAAAGTGTTTGTTGGGGTGAGGTACCCAGGAAGAGACATGGATGTTTGGCCAAGTATTTAAAGATGAGCTTTAAACTTGCGGAATTTCTTCTTCATCATCCATTTCTTTAAATCAAGCCTTTTTTTCTGATTTACTTATTTCAAAGCTCACACAGCAAAGGAGGGAGATTTTCTAGCAGTGGGGGGTGAGCCTATTAAAATTCATCATGATTCTCTTTCTTGAAAGGAGTAAACAAGAATCAATTTTCTTCACTAAAAGAAGTTGCCCAAGTTGCAGGTTCATCTCTGGCAGGGTGAACTCCTCTGGAGAGTAAACCCAAGAAATGTGAGATACACAGAATTAGTGAGATGACTTCTTTCAGTCTGAGCCTGGAAGGGATTTGGTGAACAACACTGAAGTTTTCTTAGGTTTCACCTTCAAAATATCAACAGAAGAACCCCAAAAAGGCAGATGGTGGAGTATTTTCTAAATGAATATTGGGTATTTATTTAATAAGATATCCAAGAAGCTGTTGCAAAACCTAGATCATCCAGAATGGCCAAGAAGACACCCTGAGTGACCAATATTACCATTTTCCTGCTCGCCTGCTGACTGAGATGGCCTTTGTGTGATGGAAGGAAGGGTGGACAGGCCCTGTTTTTTTGGTCCCTGGGGGGGACAAAGCTCCACAGGCCCCCTCCTCCTGCTAGAAGCATATGATATTGATGTTTTTGGTGGAGTGAGGGCTCTCAAACACAGGTACCATGCCAGGCTCCATGGAGTCTGCACTCTCTGGAGATGTATAGGCAGAGATGGAGGGCAGCCAAGAACAGCTTCTGCTGGGGAGGGTGAGTGCTGTGATGTGTAATGGCTGAGATTGGTTTCAGGGCCTTCCTGTAGCTAATATTTGTTACATTTCCACAGAATAGAAAAGTAGGCTTGCATTTCAGGCTGGCTTGGGCTTCTTTTAACCTCAGATCATCTGGGTTTCATAGGTATGGGTCATACCATACGCTTAAATATTCCCTTTCTCACATGTTCCCTTTCAAAGAGGGTCAAGGCAGATTTTTATTTTTAAACATTTGGAGTTTGTTTTCATAAAGTTTCTCCAATCAAGGCAGTATCCAAGCCATCTTGGGTTGTAGCTGTACGTATCCAGCATTGCTACATTAGCTCTTAATAAAGAACTCATGCAAAAACCAGATTCCCTTCACACTAACTCCAGAAACATGTTATGGGCATGTGACTATATAGCTGTGTGGAAAATGATATTACTTGCAGAAGATTTGTTGTCACATAAGAGCCTGCTGCTTGCTATCCTACGTTTATTGTGCATCTTCCTTCATCCAGGGGCTGTGATACTAACAAAATAATTTAAAATATCTGCAGTAGAACAAAATAATAATAATAATAATAATAACAACAATAATAATAATAATAGTAAACCTCTAAAATGCTTCTGCTAGGATCAAACTAAATGCAAACTATAAGCAAATTTATACATGTGCTGTATATTAAGCTTCAACAGGGTAACGCCCCTTTCCTTTGGTTTTTGGAAAAGAGTCCCACATTGTCACATGTAAAGGGACATTTCAGCACTGATTTTCATTTTCATGAGATTAAAAGTGAAACATGTAACCACAAAGCTGGTTTATGTCATCCTCTGTTGGAGCCAGCAGTAATGCCAAAAATTAGATATTTGATAGGTTTGTGAGAGAAACAGATGCAGGAGGGATGCCATTCCCACAATTTTAAACTCCTTCTTATCTTTAAGCTAGAAAGAACATTCCAGATGAAGAAAATCTATCTTATTGGCTTTAGAAAATAGAGGAAGAAAGTTGCCAAAAAAAAAAAAAGAGACAGAGAAAAGAATAAGAGAAGTTAATTTAAAACCAATGTCAGTCTTGGGGAATTGTAAGCTATAATTGAGGGAGAACGTGTGTATGTGTGTGGGTATAAATTCATATATGTGTGCACATGCATAAAATAAATAGGCTGAGATGGGGCTTTTCCTTTCCTTTTTGATCTGTTTAATGCAGCCTGCAGGCTTGCTTTGGCCTTTTAAAAATACTTTTGGGGCACAGAGAGATGGAGGGCAATAAAAATTAAGGAAAGTATCTCCCCCAAACATTCACCCAATAAACTCAGCGAAAGCTAAAGCATCCAAAAAGTATTCTTTCAGCTTTTTGTTTTGGAAGCAGTTTGTGTGTCCCTGTTCTTTTTATTTCATTCTGCCAGCTGTCTGCTAAACAAATCTAGCCAGGTGGGGCTTACAACCCATGACTAAAAAACCTACTAGTGCAGCTGTCCAGCTTGCCTGGAGGAAGAATTCTAACAAATGGCAGGAATGAAAAGATTGGTTTTGTTTTCAAGAAAGTAGCTATGGTACCTTCCTTGCTTCATTTTTTTCTGGTTTGTTTTGCTTGCTTCAGTTACCTCATGGCCTCCTAAGGTTTAAGGAGTAATGGAAAATCCACTTCCATGGTTTATCATTTAATGCAGTTTTTTTAATACCTCTTGGATTTCTTTTTTTTTTTTTTGTCATCTTCCTCTGCAATGATTTTATTCTGTGTTAGACACATAGGGCAGCTTGGCTGCTTGGAGTGTTACTAAATGTAAAATAATCTGACACTTTCCCCACAAATCGCTGGTAAGCCATATAGTCGCTTAGCTGGATTTTTTAAATATTCAAGAATTGAATATATAACTAGTGAAGGGTGATGGTTGGTATTGTTTATCCACAAGCTGGGGAGAGAACAGGCTTCTTTGCACTGCTTCATCAATCGACCTCAACTGTGATTTTCTAGTCAGCAAATGAGTGCTTCATTTTCTGTGTCTGTGTTGTGCTAAACAAGAGCTGTGCTAAAAATTACCAAACTGCCATCTGAGCTTGTAGTTCCAGCAGCAGAAGATCAGCATGTGAGCCACTGAGCCACCTTCACTCTCTTCTCCCAGCAAAAAACCTGTGAAAGATGTTTGCCACCAACTTCCATTTAGGGAATCCAGTTGAAAAGCTCCTTGTGCTTTTTATAATACCCCTGCCTCCAAAAAAATTTATATTTTGGACTAATCCTGACTTCTTTGAAGCCAGTGACATCTTGTGCTGGTTGAGGTTTTAGGTCTATGCTGCTTGAGACTGATCTGGTGGACTGAATTGGTCAGTAAGGTGCTGAGGGCTTTTGGCATGTGACTGGTGTTGAAGAAGCTCCACATCTCACAGTCTGTAACTTGAAAGATGGATGGGGCATGAATGGCACCTCTAAGGCTGAGGGTGGTGCCTTGCTATGAAGCTGTGATATAGACTTTGGGTTTGATCCAGAGTAGGAAAGTATTTATACTTATGCTCATGTAGGTGTGTGGATGGTACCCCTGAAATTGATGGAGTTTAGACCACTTATTGAAATCTTCTTTGAGATTATGATTTCTTTTTGATGACTCCACTGTCAAGTTTCTGTCCTTTAAATAAAGCTACTATAAACATGTTAAATTCTTGAAGACCTGATTCCTTCTGAGCATGCCAACAGATTCATAACCCAGAATGGATGAGCAAGATGTGGAGGTGCACGTGCAGGGTCCTAATGAAGTTCTCAAGACGTGTAGGTGCCAGGCTCACACATCTTTTGTTGCATGATTAAAGCTTTGCTTTGAGAAGCAGACAGACACGTGTAACAACATTCAGTGCTTGTCATTTACCCCTCTCTGTTCTCGTTATCTTCAGAAGACAAAGTGGATGCAGAAGGGGGGGCAAGAATTGTTTCCACTCCTCTCTGTAGCGCGTACGCTTCTCTGCATCCCCCTACCCAGAGCCTGCAGATCAAGTCTCCTTTCCAATCAGTCTGGGAAAACTGGGACCTCATCCTGTCTCTGCAAAAGGTGATGGAGGAGTGAAACTGAGTGCCTGGGCTGCAGAAGTCAAAATGGCATCCAGCAAGAGCAGGAGCAGCCAGATTGCTGTTGCAGGCGCCGTTATTTCCTTTTGTTGTATAACGAGGCATGAGTGATATTGGTCGGGGTGCTCAGAAGCCAAGAGAAAAGAAGGCCAATTTTTCATGAGGAAATTGAAGTGCTGATGCAGAACTAACCCTCACGGTTTGTTGTTATTTAATGAAGAAGGCAGTGAGTTGGGGGATTTTTGGCAAAACTTGGTGTGTAAGCATAACAATTGTAATGACATTATTTAACACACAATGGAGTAACAAAGGCACTTAAACGCTACGATTAAGAGCTGTGCTAAGATTCTTGAATAGCAACAGAAAAGAAAAAAAAATTGGCTGTATTATTCTCAAACCCTGTGTAGAAATATATAAATTTTACTCTTTGTCCCATTTTTCTGAACCTATAGTAGAATCCTGGAGTGGCTCCTGCAAAATCACTGGAATTAGCTCCTTTGATGATATTCTGCATGAGAGTCTCTGGACATTGTTATCCACTTCAGCTTTTTACCTATTTTTCTTTCTTGTTTGGCAGTGGCAAATATATAAATTACATTAAAAATGCTTATGTTCATTTCCCATCCCATTTATTTTTCTGAGAACTGTGTCAGGTTCTGAAGGCCTGTACAATGTACAAGGAGATATATGTCTCTGAAATAGCAGGGTAATAGCAAGAAAACTGAAACTTGAGATTAATTTGCCATAAAATATTTTACCTGGTATGATAGCAACTTCATAATGTAAAGGATTTTCTGGACTTGCAATATTTTTACATGAAGTTCTGTTTAAAAAAAAGTTCTCTTTAAGAAAGAGATCTGAAATGCAACGTTGAGGCTTTCCTTTAGCTGGTTTTTTTTCTGTAGCTTTTCCATACATTTTCAAATATTATTCTAAATGCTCTGCAAAGCACACAATTATTGTTACATTGGGTAAACCCACCCCAGCTTGGCTTTGGAGAGAAGAAGTGGACCATCTTTATGCTGAACCCATCACCAGGTCATTTCCTGAGTGCCATGGGAGCAGTGCTGTGCTTCTGCAAAGCATGATTGGAGAATGGGAGACCCAGGAAAGCTCCAGAACACTGGATTTCACCAGTAAGCCATGGTGCCAAGTATGTAATTTAATACTATAACTATCTGTTGTGCAAGGCCATCATCCCAGTGGCACTTGGGCATCACTCACCTTCCTCTTTGTGGCAGCACCACTTTGCCATGGTGTCTGGATGACCAGCAAGAGGTGGAGCACAAGGGGGTGATGGCAAAAGTGCAAGTACCACAAAAACTCCCTTGAATTTTTGAGACCTTCTCCACTTCTGTGGTGTTTGCACAAAAAGAGTTTCCATCATAGCCTCCATATAACCTGGCATCACTGTTCCAATGCTGTAAGCTCCCTGGACTGGTAACAGCTGGCCAGGTCCCTCAGTTTTAATGTGAAGTTCATCCTATTTGATGACTGAAAGTTTCTCTTGGTCACCAATATATATATTTTTTTATATATGTTGCGTTTATCTGCAGTACTGATAATGTTTTGTCTAGGTTGTGAGGTTTTTTTTGTTTGGTTGGTTTGTTTTGGGTTTTTTTATTATTATTGTTTGTGGGATTTTTTTGTTATTTCCCATTAGGACTGAAGTTTGGTAGAGCTGCAATTTTTCCTTAACCCCCACGTGTAGAAATATGAGGCTAATCCTTGTGGAGATGGTCCCCATCTACCCCTTTTCTGTTATTCCCAGTGTGAGGGGGCTGATAGTACTTCCAGGAGAGGAAGTTATTCCAGTTGCTATGGAATAAGACAGAAATCAGGTAAAGCAGTATGGGATGTAAGACTGAAATTAAGTTTGACAAGGAAGCCTGGAGATAATAAGTGTGGTGGAACTAAGAGTAAATAATATCCTGTGGACTGTGAGAAACAGGAGAGGAAAAAGTGATCCAAGGCACTAAACAAGAAGAGGCTCACCAGATGAACATGAGTGATAAGAAACTGGTGACAAGGTGTCTGTGGGACAGAGAGGGAGTCTGCAACAGAAAGCCAGTGGAAATGGTAGCTCACAGCATCCCATGGGACAGCAGAAAGTAAATAAAGTCTTGCATCACTAGATGGTCAGGATGAATTTAGGCTTGAAATAAAAGTGCTTAGATCAGAGGTATTAAAAGCTAGCAGCTAATGATTTTTCAAGTCATATATGAATTAATTTCCTAGAGGAGGGGAGAGGTTTAAAGGGTAAAATAGTTTCAAACACTGAATAGATCAATAAATATGGATACTTAAAATACTGGTAATATCTTAACATCTGGGTATTTCTCCATCTGAAGAGCTTTTGACTTTAAGCTGGTAAATACCACTGATTCCAGCCTCTCTGCCCACTTCCTATGGGGATAATCTATGGGTCAATAAAGATAAAGTTAAGGTCTACTTGGTTCCTTACTATGCAGGATGAAAAATTAACCTTGATTCAATATTTGATGAGGCCAAGAGTAAGCAAGGCCACAAACAAGCAATGTCACTCCTGTGTCCCAAGGAGCACAGCACTTTCCAAGAGAGGAAACTGAGGGCTGGGGAAATGCCTTCCCCCCTCCAACACCCTTTTTCTCTGTTGCTACCAACATCAACTTTGTTGTAGCCTCCATGAGCTTCTATATTCCCTCTCTGTTTGCCTTGTTTGTGATTAATCCCATTTAGGACCAAGATGACCACCACTGGAGCAGGAGCTGTAGTGATGGAGTAAGGCAGTTTGCATAAATCACTGCCAGCTAGGAATTTATGCAAGGTTTAGAGAGACCACTGAGGTTTGGGCACACCAAACCCATCTAGAAGGAGGGTGACCTTCCAAGGGGCTACAAGAAGAACATTCAGAAAGTGAGATACTGTTGCGTGGGCTATGGGGGTTGAAGAAGTAGAGGAGACTGTGCAGATAGCAGATACATTGAGCCATCCAGAGGCAATTTGAGCTGAGGGAGTTAAAATTTCCAGAACTACTAAAAGTACAAGGCATATAAACTTCAGAGGATGCAGAGAGAGGGGAGAAGTCTGCTGAAAGGACTTGGAAGAGACAGAGAGCAGAAGGAAGAAGGGGAAGTGGTGAAAAGCCAGAGAGAAGAAAGAACAAAGGAGGCTCTCAAAGAGGGGTTAGATGTGGGGAAAGATCCAAGAGAGGAGAGTCATGAGAAATTCAGTAGATAAAGATGTAGGAAATTGGCAGTATGTGATGGAAAAAATCTTGTGACTAAACCATTAGGCTTAGATTCATTTAACCCCTTCAAATGAGGTATTAAATGGTTGTCACGTAGCATACATTGAAGTGGCTGCATTTGTCATGTCTACTCAGAAAATCTGTCACCAAAGCAGATTCCAGCCTCTTTTTCTTCCTTTTTCCTGGAAAAGTGGTATTGTTATGTGTGATTAGGAAACAGGATATGCCTGTAGCCCATGCCACACTTTCTGCTTTGACATCCCCATGATGAATAAGTTGTCCCTTTTGACAGTTCTTATCAGTCGGGAGCTACTTTCGAAGCCCACTTTGAAACTCCAGCTATGGAGCAACTTGCCTGGGGCAAGTTGCCATGAGTACACAAAATCTGAGATGTTGCATGCAAGTCTTTGCTATCCTAAAGGTGTCACTTCAAGGTGATGATTATGTTTTTTTTTAAAAGGGGAATAATCCTTGGAACTTGTTATTTTAGAGGTATTCTGTCATGTCAGCTAACCTTAGCAGAGAGCAGTCTGCTGTCTTCAGGACAGCTTGAAAAGCTCTCTCATGAGTAGTCAGAATTTGTGTTCCTTGTCAAACACCAGACCTGACACCTCCAGAGCATGCAGGAAGATATATTTAATTATCTTCTTTTTCATTTGATCTTTGGTTCTTTTTTTTTTTTTTTTTTTTTTTTTTTTTTTTTTTTTTTTTTTTTGTATTTATAATCCTGAAACACTTGAGATAGCTCTGGAGTGTGGAGTGAAATTCTGCTTCTCCAATTCTCATCCTAACAAACACCTGTTAAAGGAAAATAAATCTAGCTATATGCCAGTGTTCTCCATTTGTTTCTCATGTTTACTTTCAGGTAATCCAAGTAGATTTTTCTTCCACCTGCTTCCAGCTCATCGTTCTGCATTTTAGTATTTCCCACTTCTGCCATTCTTGAGTTCTCTCCCCCTCCCCTTTAAAAATGTGAACGAGAAACTGTTCTGTGGAGTTGAAATGTGAAGAAAAGAGCCTTGTTTTCATTCTTGTATTGCAATACTTTACATTTCCTAAAGGCTCTCTAGATTTCCTTTGGCATACAGGTTTTCAGGTTTGCTTTTTTTTTTTTTTTTCCATTCAGTGTATTAACTTTGTTTTTTTCGCACGTTATCATTATTTTTACCAGCATGTATAGCACACATTTCCCACTTTATGATGGCAGTAAATATAAATGCAGAAATTATGCACTCAGACGAATTAAGAGAAATAAACCCTAGCAGGTCCTGAACCAGTCAGTAATCATTCCTACATATTGCCTATTATAGCCTCGTGTACCCACAGTACATTTCCACATCACACAGGTGGAAGTGTGAAGCTGAGGCTCATTTAACAGTATGAATTTTCCCAATGTATCACAATTACAGGAACACCTGTGCTTCATAACTTTCTGCTGATCCACTGTGAAAATTCACAGTGTGTTTAGTAACTGAACCATCAATATGCTTTGGTCTCCTACAGCGTGTGGATTGGGATGGCTGGTTTAGTTCCTCCTTTCTAAAAAAAAAAAAAAAAAAAACCAAAAAAAAAAAAAAAAAAAAAAAAAAAAAAAAAAAAAAAAGACCCAAAAAACCCAAAACCAAACCACAACACAATAGCATGAAAAGAACAGAAAATTTAGCTGATGCTTATGTTGAGGGCTGTGCTCACTCTTCCCCACCATCATAGATCTTTTCTGTGGATGGTCTTCAGGTTGTCCTGCCTGAAGCTTGGCAGACCCTACCCAGGGAAATGCAACAAGCATCTTTCTTTTTCAGCTTTCTTTTGCTGCCTGAGTGAGGCACCAAGGCCAGTTTGTGTTCATGACTCAGTGCTTTCTTGAATGTGTGTCAAAGTCATGGCATGTAAGTCAGGCATCCCCACAGCTCTGCTAGACTCTCCTGCAGAGCTTCCCCAGCCCTGTGCCAAGGGGTCATCTTGGCATGGTTTGTGCCCACTTGGTCTGCTCAGCTTGGCCTGGCTAATTTCTACCAGCCTACCAAAGTTTCTCCTCTTGGTGACAAAAGTTAATCAATGGCAATGTGAGACAAAGCTACTATTTCCAATCCACCAAGATACCACCAGGATCTAACAGTATTTAAGGTATTGCTTGAGTAGAAAGGGTTTTGTTGAAAAGTCTTACATAGGACTCCTCCAGGTATTATCTCAGCTATTTTCCTAATTTCTATTCATAGAAGATTGTTTTGCTCTCTGTGTTGTGCTGTTGCTTAGAAAGGATCCTGAGGCTTGGGAGGTTTCCACCAGGACTATGACCCAACACTGGAGGAAGGTGTCTTTGGTGATGCAGAGATGCTGCTGAATGGCTTGAACTGTTGTGCTGATATTCAGGCAGATAAAATGAGGGTGGAAGCTGGCTGGGATTAGTTAAAATAGTAAATGAGGGATGTAGAGGTGAAAAAGTTCTACTCACTGCATGCAGTTTAGGAGGGGAACTGGGCATTGTGTTCCCATTTAACTAATTTTTGTAACATCTGGGCAGTGTGGCCCAAAGACATTTGTCCTACAGTTACCACACCAAGAGGTTGGCTGAAGATAACTGTGTGTCCTGTCTTACTTAGCCAGGTTTTCCATCCATGGAAAACAGATTCTTCAGAGAAGGAAGATAGGAATTTATCTGGTTCTTGTCCCACAGGGAGTTAGGATGTGGTTAGGAGAATGAATCTAGGACATGTTCCTGGCACTCAGTTTAAACATTACTCTCATCACCTTTCAATGAGAATTGGGCTTTTGTGTCTTCTCTGATGTACCACTCTTGAAAACAAGCCCTAGGTTTATGCCTCACTTTAAAGTTTGTGATATTGGATAAAAAAAAAAAATAAAACAATGAAACTGCTCTTAAGAGTTGTCTCATTTATATTTCCTTGCTCTCTGTGAAATGTTACTATTCTGTGTTACCTCTCCATTTTTCTTGTTGTTTCTTCCAGCTAGGTGCCCAGCACCTCGCCTATGCTCAGCAAGGTGTTTCTATCACCATTAAAACTGTGGACTCCCAAATTATTTTTCTGGGTCCTTTCTAGATGGCCCATGTATGAAGTTCTGCTCTTGAATGAACTTGAGGAGGTAGATGTCTCAATTTTCCCTTCTCTCTGAGGTAGAATAATACACATGCAGTGTCAAAGGTGTGGTGGGAGGTCTGCAAATTAACATGCTTTGAGGTCCTCAGATTAAACACTCTTTAAGTGAAAAATAGTTGAAAGTCATTTTAGTCCCCCAGTGGGTTTGGCATTCTTTTCTGCTCCCAGAAAGAGATTCTCTGTCTGCAAATCTCATGTTTCCAGAATTAGATTAGGAGTGTCAGATGTACATTCTTGGGGCCTTCTGACCCAGATGAACCCTGGAGCACAAAAATTTGATCACGTAGTTGAAGTAACTAGAATATTTTTGATGTACTCACCATGGTCTACTGCTGAACGTAGGAGACTTCTATACATCATGCTGAAGGGGGTTGGGTGTATTTCTAAGTTAATGCAGAGAGGTTGTGTGCTAAAAGGATAGACACTGTGGTTAGAGTCAAGGAAGAGGATTGGAATTCAGGGTAAATTCACTGATGTGGAAAAAAATGAATATTTTTTGTTCTTTGGAAAAAAGGATCTTTCTGATTATTGTGGTAAGTCTATAATGGGAAGCTCTTGTGAGAGGGAGATGTACCAAATGTGAAAAAAAACCAAAACAAAACATGACTCACTATTTACTAAACTGCTAGTGGAAGATGTGTAAGCCAAAAAAATGAGGATGAGGAGGTGGCCCTTGTCATGATAAAGATTTGCTGGGGCTCCATAATGTGAAGACACATTTGTCCTGCTTCTTGTCTGTGCTTGGACCAGTGGTTACAGGGAAGCCACGGCAGTGGTTGAAGGCAGATTGTAAAACCTGAAAGAAAGAATTTCCAATGAGACATTCAAGAGCAAATATAGTAAAAAAATGTGTCTCGTAGGTACACTTACTATGTTCTCACCATCTGGAAATAATAATATGCATCTTCACAAGAGAGGTTTGGAGATAGGACTTTGTTGCTTGCTTTCTTGGCAAGGATGGAGCCATTTCTGAGACGCAGGCCTGTTTCATTGCTGTGAAATATCCACTTCTATAAATATGTTTACAGCACTAAATAAGCAGAACTGGATTTCCAGCGATAAATCACTGATCTGATCTAACATTTGCATTAAAATTGAGTTTATAAAGTCTGGTGGTTGAAGCTGCAGCTTCCCAGTCAGGATGGTGAGCAGTTGATTTCAGCAGTGATTTAATCCATGTCGAAGGAAGTGGAACCCAAGCACATGATGTGGGGACTGGCTGCTGTTTGGACTGACTGCTTGTTCATGAATGCAGTCATGTTACTGCATGTACAAAAAAAAAAAAAAAAAAAAAAGAGAGAGAAAGAAAGCAAAACAGGAGAACACTTAACATTCCTAAAGTAGTTCCCTCAAATTTCTCTGCAAACAATGTAAAATAGCAACCTAATAATTTTGTATCTTAATCATGTTCAGTAAAGAAGTCCTTTAGATAATTGGCACTGCCTCTCTACCAGGCCAAACTTTCTTTTAAGTTACAAATACTCACAAAAGGTTTACATTATAAGGAGCTGCTTTGGAGATGTGCAGATTTAGTTTGTAAGTACAAAGTGAACATGCAAATTGCCTTATCTTGTGGGATTCACAAACAACCATCATTCAGATTGATTTAATACATAGCTTTTTATCTTTAAAAGCGTTAATTAGAAAATAGGGACAGTTCTCTGAACACTTAAGAGTAATAAATAGATCAAAACAGCATCCATGCTTCTGTGATGGAACTTCTGAAGACTTTATAAAGGGATTAATACAATTGTCGAAAAGACCACAGTATACATATTTAATAGTGTTACCAAGCTACAATTACATTTTTAGGACTCTATTTGCTAAGCTTTTAAACACTCATTATACAAAAAAAAAAAAAAAAAAAAAAAAAAAAAAAAGAGGGAGAGAGAGAGAGGGAAAAAAAGGGATTTTTCAGAACTTTACCACATAACTCAGGATTGCTATGCACTGCCCCAGGTCTGGAGTGACACAGCTGTGTTCAAGACACCCTGGTTTTCATTTAGCATCAGAAGTTGTTCAGCCATCTGAGAAAAAAGACCTTGTGTGGTTTGGTTCTCTGCTTTACCTCTGCTGCAGCAGTGGGCATAGGGAGGTGCCTGCTGTGGGCAGCCTTCCTGAGGCTCCTCATGGGTGTCCTTGACCCAGGGTATCAGTAAAAAGCTCCCTCTTTCTAAGGCTTATTGATCTGTGTGTGTTTAGTCCCATCCAGAGTGGTCCTGTTACCCATATTTTCCATTAATTCCAATATTATGTTTGCTCTGTATTCTTATTTATATATATTTCTGTCATTGTCCAGCCAGTTCACACTCATGAGGTGAAAACTATAATTGGTTGCAAGCTGGTTATTTATCAAAAAGCGAAATGAGGGAAAGGCAACTTGTCAAGCATATGGTAAAAAAACTAGATCTCATAAAAAATGAGAGAAACAGGTAAGGTCTTAATGTTTTCAGGAGGTGAATAGTACAAAGGACTAGAGAAAGAATTAACTTCAGCACCCAAGGTCTATTATTTACACAATTTACACAATTTGCTATTATTTACACAAATCACATAATATGCTTATAAGAGCTATATACCCACATGGACAACTTCAGAGAGGGGAACACCTTGTGAATTAATTTGCACCATGATGCTGATGGAAGGAGAGATGCAGGAGCTGTGTCTGACTGGGGTGATGAACCCAGCATTAGGGACTGTAAGGAAAAGGGCTTAGATTTGCCCAGGGCAATGGTGAGAGGGGTGGAGCAAGGTGAGAACAGAGGAAAAATCTACAGATTTCTTGCCTACGTTTTCTCAGCCCACTTCACATCAGGTATGTGTCCTTCTCTACAGCCCATTTGATAAAACCTGGATTGGTTCTAATTAGAATTTATAAGTCTTACTATGTGCTTATGTACTTTGATTTAAGGCTTATAATATACTAACCTCAAGAAAATATGCAGGACCCTTTTAGGGGTGCAAACATCTAGACACCTACAATTGAGAGAGAAGGTGTAAATATATGCTGAGAGCAATTAGGAGAGTTTATTTCCCACATTTTAAAGGGTATCTGGGATTTTTCATGTTAAGTTGCATGGGTTTGAAGACTGTTGCTGCATTTATAAGACTTACTATTTTATCAGGATTAAATATACACTTCTATTGCTTGTGAAATGGCAGAAACAGAAATGTTGGCTGGTGGTGCTTAGCTGAGCTTTGGAGATGCCCTGGGAAGGAGACTTCAACAGCCTCTCTGGCTCCTGGTGCAGGCAATGAAAATCACCCTCCTCATGACAAAGTTTTTCCTGATGTTCAATCTGAACCTCCCATGTTAAAATTTGTAGCCAGTGCCCCTTGTTTTATTTAATGTCTCTGCAAAGAGCAGTTTTCTGCATTATCTTTGAAAGCAATGGTTTGACCTGCTATTGGATTTCCCACTTAGTGTCCTCTTCAATACATGAAACAGGTCCAGATTCCCCAAGATCTTGTTGGCAATGTTCTCCAGGCATCTGATGACCCTTAGGTGCTTCTTCTGGTCCTTCTCTTATTCCTCTGTAACCAGGGGGCCCAACCTGGAAGGGAACTACCATCACCATCAGGAGAGGAAGGGGATGATAACCTCCCTCTATCTGTTGCCATGCTTCTTCCTAAGTAGATCACTCTGTGCTTTTTTCTTGGGCTCTTCCTACAAAGTGAGGAGGAATTTTAGTGGGTAGAGTGGGATTTTTTCATTCACTTCCTTATTTTTCTGGGTCATTCTGGCTCTGGGGGGACCCTGTTAGTGGATAAGCACTGTTTGTGCTGAGTGCTGCACGAGCACAGAAGAAAAAGTCAGTTGCTGCTGGGAAGAGCTCCGTCTGCACATGTCACAGGAGGCAACAGATGGTACAGGCTGACGAGATAGTATGAGAAGAAATGAGGCAATATTTATAAACATGATAGACAGCAGTCTCAGTACATGAGTAGCCAAGACATTGTCAAGGTTTTTTTTGCAGGCATCACAGGAGGGGTTTTGGAACCGAGCAGAAGATTGGTTTTGCAGCTGCTTGCAGGAAGATGCTCTCAGGTACGAGAGAGAGCACGGAGGTGCTTGAGATAGAAAGAGCAGAATTTTTATTCCAGTTTGGGTAATAAAGGGGGAGTTTAATAAAGTTCTGATGAAGATGAGAGGATTTTGAGGTCAGTGACCCATCAAGTCCCTCTTGGTCCCAGTTCAGAATTTTTCAGGGGCTTTTGGTGGGCGTGTTTTAGAATGTGGAGGAAAAGCAGCAGGAGAGAGAAAGTATCATGGGGCAGAATCAGCTGCAGGCCCTGGCATAGTTGTTATCACAATCTCTGTCTTGTCATCTGAATGGCCATGTAAAAATGCAATCTCTGTTGTAGGGGGTGGTACGGGGTTGTGCTAAGCAGGGTGGGTTAGCTTGTGAAAACCTGCATCCTAATTCTGATGTAAATGCAAATGGGAATTGGGTATTATGCAGCTCTGGCCTTGGAGCTCTCTAATGTTTATTTCAAAGTAATAATGGTCTCAATAATGTTCAAAGAGCTTTGGTTTGGATGTATAACATATATAAACTAGTTTTGTAGTCATCAGTATACATAACTTTTTTCAACTGTTATATCTGGAGTTCATTTTCTTGGGCTTTTTCTATCTCAGCTCCTGATCATTTCTTTCTTTGCCAGCCTGAAGCCTTGTTTCATTTCAGATTTGTTGTCTCCATTCATTCTACTGAAATGGGAGTAAGTTTTCTACCCAAACCATTCATTTTTTTTATTTTCTTGGAGAGAGAAAAATGGGAAAATGCAGATAACAGTAAATACAGGGTGGGGGGTAAGAGATTCTTTTTTTCAGATAGGAGTTAGTTTTCTTGATTTAGTACATCAAGTTTCTATCATGTAAATATGAAATAAAGTGACCTGAGGCTGAAAATGAGTCATGAAAACTGAAATGCTAGCATAGTAGAGGACTTGCTATCTGCACCTTCATAACATTAACCTCTGTAGCACAAATTCCAGCTTACATGAGGTCTGGTTTTAATAAGATGAATCAATTCCATCCCACTTCCAAGGGCAGGAGTTGCTTGTTCATATTAGTAGTCAACAACTCAACACCATTTTTACTAACACTGCAGAGAGAGGAAAACCTAACCCATTCTCATGAAAAGTGGACTATTGTTTGGAAACTTGATAATGTGCTATAAAACACTAGCTGAAGAGTGGGCTGAAGCTGTGTTAAGAGAATTGACCTCTACATGCAATACCTTTTTTGAGATAGGGAGGAAGAATACATCACCAAGTAAGTAGAATAAGAAACAGAAGAGGAAAAAGGTGGGGTAGGAATTCTGACAAAAACCCCAAGATTTCATTATTTTTTGTAAGTTTTCAGTTGAGAAACACCTACCTCTAGAAGCATTTTATATGAACATTAAGCAGCTCTCCCATGATAGCTACTTCACTTCATATAATAGTGTTTTATTGCTTTGCATTAGTCTGAGTATCAGAATAACAGTAATGTTTCACAATTACATAATGCTTTTTTGCTTTTTATCTCACAATAAATAAAAGGTGGGTGAATATTATGGGACTTTCAGCTGACTTCAGAGGGCTTCGAGTTTCCTAGCACTCCTTTTCACAAATCTCCTTTATTCCTTTGCCCTTGTCTTCAGATGCTTTGTCCACCCTTAAAACAGTCAGAACAAATGACATCATAGTTAGCAGAGACCAGTGAATAACACCAAGTGATAGCTAAAATAGTCAATAAACCTTTTTAAACTCCTTTGTCACACAGGACACCAGGCTGGAAAGTGGTCAGTAGGTGACTCAGGTAATTTCAGGGCTTTTTCATTGATGGAACTGCAGGAATGAGCAAATGCAGCCATTGCCTGTGCCTTGTTAATAGCCTTTAGTAGTTAATAGTGTTTAGTGCAGTTTATTTTGGAGCAGTATTTTCGCTTCCCAGCTTATCAGGTGTTCTTGCATGAGGAATGTGCTTCCTGCATTGCAGGGGAAGCTGATGGGGTTGATGTTCAGGTCATTTGTACAAGGGCTGGAGTGGTACTTTTGACCTTGGCTTGAACTTCTTTCCCTAAGCTCCTAGGGGTGGTCTTGCCCTGCACTTTTACACCCAGAAGTTTCACAGAGGGAGGGGGCTCTTGGGGACCAGGTGAGTCCCATTTCAAAAGCTGAGGTGTGATCAGAAGTAGCTCCACAAACACACTGTAGTAGCAATAGAGCTCTCTGCACCTTCTTCAGTCCTCTGGGAATTTGAAGATGCTGGGATGTACTGTTGCCTTGGGTTTAGCTTGGAAAAAGGTTCAGAACAAATGGCTGGGGATGCTGGTATCCACTCTATTGTTACCGGGTTCCAGACTTCATATCAAGAAAGAGAAATATGCTGTTTCAGCCTACAGGGTGCCAGGCCACCCTTTCTTTCAAGAAGATAAAGACAGCCTGCTTCATATCTGCAGTTGAATGATTTTTAAGAGAAGTGAAGTTTCTAACTTAAAACCCCCCATATTGCAGGGTTATATAATTGCAGATTTCACCTGGGCCCACACAATTTTAGGTGACTTAGCTCAGAAAACATTTAAATCTCCACTGAGTGTAGGTATTCATATCTAGCTACATTTCCCAGTGCCCCTGTGTCTGATTTTTGGTTCTGTGAATTCTTCCTGCCAAGGTGAAAATGACATTTTTTTGGTCCCATTCAAACCTGAAACTTGAGGAATGTGAATTCAAGAGCTGACAAAATTGTTTGTACAGTCCTCTCTAAAGTGAAACTGCTGCTGAGTGCCTGTGGCCAAAACAGCCTTCTCCTTCCAGTTCATCAAGGACAACCTGTCCTAGTGCCATGCCAACATTTCTTGCTTTCTGTTGCATCTCTTGGGTAAGCCCCATAAGCAGTGACCTTGTGACTAAATGCCTGCCAGATCTTCTTTCTGGCAAAAACAGCTGCTACTCTTGGCACATGCAAATGCCTGTTCAAATCTGAGGAGCTCCTCGATGAGGTGCTCATTTTATTTTCCTTTACCAGTGGAGAAGCATTTCTCTAATAAGTAGGAAGACTATGGAATCACAAAAATATAACTAGGGATGCTGGTGGGAATTAGTTGCTTTTGCAGCATGGGCTGTCATTCTGTACTCCTTCCTGATCTGTGATATTTTCTTTAAAAATATAAATGTCATCATTCGTGTCACCAGGAGTGAATTCATTAGAGTTGAAAATGCAGTTGAAAATTAAAGTCTGTATATCTGTAAGGCTCTACATTTACACGAGCCTTTTGGACACTGGTTTATGTCTTCAAGGTTCAAATTAAGGGCCAAATGTTAAAGTATGTGTTCAGATTGCTTAGTATTGTATGTAGACAGTGGGCTTTCCAAAAGGGTAAATATAGATGTAATATTTTGGACTGGTGTAATGGGATTTTTCACCTTAGAGGTGTTTTAAAGTAGTTATGGGGGTGGTTCACAACACCAGGCAAAGCATGTTAGCCCCTGCCCTGAACAATCTCTTTGGATTTATCTTATTTTCTGTCAATGAGAGCTTTGAAAATGATACTTGGTGCTGTTCTGGCACCTAAACGTACTGAAAAATATGGCCCTACTTTCTTAAAAATTTATTTGGTGAACGACATCAAGTAATCTTTATAGTAGATGCATCTGTGTGTGTAAACAGCCCTAAGCCCTGCCTTGTACGTGGCCACCTGGTATTTGGGAGGGAAGAAAAGATCATCAACCCATTTCTGTGAGAGTGGGCAGCCAACTCCAGGATATTTCCAGCATAAATTATGATAAAGAATCTCTGGATGAGCAGGCTGGGGTTTGAAAAGGGATTAATCTCCCACATCCAAATGCCAGTGTTTGCAGGTGACAGGTTTTTACTCCTGTACCAGTGTGGAGATTCTCTATGTAGAGATTTTGATAAGGTGCACAGACAAATTTTTTCTTAGTGAGGGGATACCTGTAGTCTGTGGGCATCAAAACTGGTTTTCCTTTCTGGAGCACAATCTATTCAGTGCCTGATTTAAAATTAAGCTTCTGGCAAACCAGTAATTTCACAAGCATATATAATTTTTTTGTTTTGTTTCTAGATGGGTGTTTAAAAATAAAGGCAGTTGTTGAACCTTCTGACTTTGGTGCAGGCCAGCAGTGGACATGCCTTTGGTATTAATATTATTTAACATAATATAATTGCATTAATGCTGGCTAAGTGTATTCCTGTTGAAAACTAGTATTGATTATTAATAGTAAAGCTGCAGCCTTTTAACACCAACTGTTGATTCATTGTCTGTGGAAGCTCAGTCTTAAGGGCAAGGATAATTTAATCTTGCCAAATCACTCAGAGAAAATTCCAAGTATGCTAAAACTTGCATATTCAGAAATATAGAGGGTGATTAAAATCTAAATACTTGCCTATTTCTCTGTTTTGATTCACAAACTTTGAATGAAATGACTGGCTCAAGATTTTTTCTGGTTGGAAGCAAATTATAAAAAGAAATTCAGTCCCTCTCAAGTCATGATAAAGTAGTTTATGGTCCCATAACAGCTCAGACTTGAGGAGGAAAAAAAAAAAGCACAAATAAACCTAACCCTAAGTCTCATACTGGTTCACAGCCTCACAAAAGGTTCCCCAGCTGTGTTTCTAAGTCAGTAAAGGGAGAGTTGCTTACAAAGAATTCCTATCCAATTTACCAGAATGAAACCTATAGGACTTCCCTTACTCTAAAACTATGCAGGGATCTCAGTATAAAAGTTAACTGAGATTTTTCCCTCTGCAGTTTTTTGCCAGTCTATAGAGCTCCAAAACAGAGATAGAAGTCTCTGTTAAAACTCATAGGGTAGAGGGGAAAGCATGAATAAAGCCTGTGTTTGTTAATTTAACAGATTTTTTTTAAATGAGAGCTTAGGAAAAAAACTAGGTATAGATTTCATATAAATTAAAAAAATCGGAACAAGAAAGGTTATTTAGGAATAAATATCCATTCATGTTGATTTATTTTTTTACTATTCAGCCAGATATTTCAGGACCTGAGTAGCTCTTCATACCTGTATTTCCTCACTGAAATAATGCCAAAATGCAGTTTATAAATGTCCTGCCTTGGAGCCTTCAGTCTGTAACATTTTGCAGTAAAAAGACTGGCTGAAAAAAAATAATTTGCTGTAATGTCTCTGTGCTGCATGCTCTGGTGCTGCTGTTCCTCTCATCCTTATCTGCTTTTATTTTGGATGGCTACTGAAAGATTCACCTTTGAATGTGTAGAACAATGGTCTATTTTTCTGTTTGTTCTGGTTTCATTAATTTGTGGATTAGCCAAGGAGGAGAAGCAATTGCACTCCCACCCCCTTCGAGTGACATTTGGTTCCTTCTATTTTTCTTCATTTCCCTAATATTTGCTGTTCTTTATACATCCCTTCTCTTGCCTTTTTTTTTCTCATTTCTCAGCCTCCTCTTCTCTCCCAGGACTGTGTTTTGACACCCGTAAGCAGTGAATTGGTCTTTGCTTACTGCAGTACTCACATCAATCTTGTGGTTGTGGCTCTGGCCCTTATTCCTCATTCCATAATAGTTTCCCTTCCTCCCCCACCTCTCCCCTTTTATCTGTCTTTTAGGAGAATAATGTCTTTCAAAACTTCAGTGAGTGGGAATAGCAGTGTCTGTGAATATTTATTTGCTGTATAAATAGTCCAAAGCTTTTTCTTCATAGTGGCCACCCACATTGCTGCGTGTTCTCAGAACATCTTATGTTATTTTTCTGAGCAGTGAAACCTCACGTGTTTTGCTGATTTTGTGGAGAAAAGATATGCTCAGGTTGCTGACATTTTATCTGACTTTGGGAGAGATGGGCAAGAATAATGAAGTGGTCTCCTGTGTCAGAGCAGAAGGAGGGAGCTTCACTTCGTGAAAGTTTCACTCTTACCCAAATGGTGCAAATCATGTGCAACTTCTGGTTTGGCTACTCTGTGCAAGGCTGGAAAATGATTATTGTTGTAGCAGCTCTGGGCTGCTCTAGATTTTGAGGGAACATCTGAGAGGTCTGTTTGAGAGGATTTCCAGGAGGCAACCTTGCTGATGGGCTGCCCTTCCCTTCCTACTCAGGGCCACTGCTTTTTAGCTCTCCACTGAGTAATCTCTCCATGTGGTGTAAATGGTTTGGAGTAAGACTCAGAAATCTGCCAGTAACTTTATCTGCCTTGGCCTTACCCTGCAGAAACTCAAAGGCACAAACTCCTCTTTTAAGCATGTGAGGATTGGAACATTCAGTGGGACTATTCATATGCTTAAAATTAAGCTCTCTATACTTAAGGGCTATAGTGATGCCTTACATCTGACTTTTGGCCAGCATCCTGAATATTGTTCATTGATCCTATCACTGGAATCCAGCCACAAAAATGGTTCCAGTTGTTTCTAATGGATTTCCTACAAAGACACTGGGAAAACCATTCAAAATGACATTCGGTCATTTGGAGTCTGCTTTGCACTAATAAACTCCTATGTTTAATTTGGTCTTGTTAGGATGCAGTGCCTCCTGAAACCTGAAGTTTAACAGAGATGAAGCAATTTTGTTGGTGAAAAACCATGAGCAGGAAGTTGTCATCAGTCTCATCTTCTTCAAGAATAACTACCAAGGTCTTTCTAATCTGATCAGCTTTTCTGAACACAGTTATGTTGATGGCTTGCTTCAAGTCATTCATGTTGAGATATTATACCTACTGCATATGATAAAACAATATAAGGCAGATCAGCTGCTTAAAATCTAATTAGTTCAGTCTTTTCATTTACAGTTATGCCCTCAGTACATCTGTGCAAAATTCACATAATTTGTTCCACAGAATTTTACACGTTTTCCTTTTTGTTTTGTTTAGCTTTATAACTCTAAGATTTTACTTTACTTGCAGCTTCAGTGAAATTTCTAGTCCCACCTCCAAAGCATATGAGACCAGATTTTTTTATTTTTTTTTCCTACAGCTGAACTGTTTTCAGGGAGTAAATGAATCCATTAAAAGTCAAAAATTCCTGCTACAAATTTTCATGAGAAAATACCAAGTGGTCCCAGTTTCATTTCAGATGTTGCAGGTACTTTCAGTTATGGATGGTTCTGACTCAAACCATGGGATGAGCTTTCTTCAGGAACTGTCACAACCCCAGCACAATACAGAGTGAGAGACCTGTCTCAAATATTCCATCCTGTAATCTGTTTATCTGTGGCACATCTACAAGTATGTTGTGTCCTTTTTTTTTTCCTTTGGATTTAGAGATTTTAAAACAGGAAAAATATTCATATAAAATTTGTTACTATTTTTACCTCCATAGCTCTTGCTAAAAAATCCTATCAATGCATGACCATGTTTTCAGCTTGAAATAAGCAAAACATCTGTGGTGGACTCTGAGACAAACACTCAGCTTTCTGATGTGGGTGTGTTCCTGGAAAACACTTTGGATAAATAAAAAAGTGCCTATTATAAAGTTATTCCTTCCTGGAAGACTCCAAAGGCACAAGCTTTTGTCACCTGCTCCTGGGATTCCACAAGCAAGTGGGTCCAGAACCTAGGACAAGGTTGAAGTGTACTTTTGCATTATTTCTATCATGAGCTAAATCTAATTCACTTATCTTGATTTGAAATAGAAAATACTATTAATTTTAGTAAATCTCTTTATATGTAAATGAACGGCTCAAAGATAGGGCCTGAATTTCTTTCCAGAGTACGTGAAGGATGCATTTCTTCATCATGTTTCTATATATCTTTGGCAGGGAATACTTTGGCTAAATGTAAAGGGTAATAGGAGGGTTACAGCAGAATAAATGATTTTGCTTAGATTTCAAATATAAAAGAGGGTATTTTACAGGCCATGTATTTATAACTGATGCTTGCATAACATAGCTTATATTACATTTACCCTTCCTTGAAATAAAAGCTTTGAACTGCATTGACAAATAGTTTGCTTTTCCTTTTTTTTTTTTTTTTTTTTTTCTCTTTCTTTCATTTTTACCTAGTATATCCTCTGCTCTTTAGCTACTTAGTATGTAACAAACAGGACTTGAGTATTACCCTGACCTTCATAAACAATGTCTATTACTTTTAGTTTAATTTCTTAGGAAAGAAGGACCTAATTTTTTAAATAGATATTACAGTCAGGGGATATGTTTTATTGGGTGACACCAATATAAAGAGAGAGATTTGTGCCCTCCAAATTACAATGCCTTTAATATTTTTTAATGTATTGGTACTGGTGGTAGATTGTATTAAAATTGTCAATATCATTTATCTAAGATTTGTCAAACATTTGCTTTAGCTGTTAACATCAGAATAGGAATGTGTAAATTTTATTTACATTATCTATACATCCAACCTAGTTGTTATTGCAGTGTATTGATTTGGTTTCTAGATTGCTGGATTGCTGGAAGGACTGTTTTGTTTTTCTTTTCCATGGCCTTATCTCTGTTCATGGTTTTATGGTGACTCCTAATCCAGGCATGGGCTGAACTGAGTATCCACTTATTCATTTATTCAAGTTTCATATTGGACTTGTCTTTTTAAAGGGTTCTGAAATTTTCAGTAAGGATGTGCACTGAGAGGGAAACTTAATTATTGTCCCAGTACTTCAGAGTTCTCATGGACATCTGGGTTATACACACTTCATATGCACTGAGCAACCTTCAAATCCCAGTCAACAGGCTACAGTGTACTAGAAAGAGCAGATTTTTTGGATATTATCAGCATTATTGTCACTACAAAGACTTATTTAAGAGAATCTTTGTATGCTAAACTTGCTTTTCTCACTCTCGCTCCCTTTTGCTCTTTCTGAGTGCTTCAATTGCCCATTTTATTCATGCCATTGAACCACATGAGGGTGAATTAATCATGTCACTTTTAGTTTAAATAATCAAGGGCAGTTGCTTACCCTCTCCTAGTACGTTTGGTAGTGGAATAATTTTAATGCAGTGGTCACACTCAGTAAGCAATTTCATTTTCCAGATTGAGATGGGGTCTGTGTGTGTGTGTGCATGAGAACATAATTCCAGAATTTTTGGGATGTGTGGCTCAGGACACAGCTGACTAATGGAAAGGTATCTGCTATGCAGCACACTCCCATAGATCATCCTCTCATATTTTAGGTTTGCTCTGCTTGCTCAGTACTGGCAAACATTTTTACAGTGATGAGGAAGACTTTCCAGGGTGCATGGGTCCCTGTTTAAAAGGGCTCAGACTGTGGGGTTGTGTTATCTGATCTTGTTTTCAGATTGCAGATGCTTTTTGTTGGGTTTCACAAGAGGCTGGAATTTAGTACTGCCATGGACCAGGATGGGCCAAGGCTGGAACAAGTCTCAGCAATTAAAAAATTGCAAACTAATGCAAATATTTTTGGGAAAAAAAAATAATAATGCAGGCAGCCAGTGGGATTTTGCTACACACGTTGGGACCACTTTATTTGAATGAAAGTACAGTACGATTTGAAAGCGAAAACTATTGTCCTTTTGATTAACTCCCATAAAAACTCTCTTATTTTGGAATGAACCTACCACAGAGATGAGCCTTTAGACAAATGTTGACCCATTGTGTGGCTATTTAACCCCCTCCCCCAAATTCACTCTAGCTCCATAGCTTCAATTCAGCAAATGGCTAATGAGATTGATAAAACGTTGAAGCAAAGCTGTGGTATTTTAATCAGTCTCCAAAGCTGTTTATTGGGAGCATGTACTAGAACTGGAGAGACTGTTGATATTTTTAGAGCCAGTCAAAAACTGCAAGAAAAATGTCACGTCTATTTGCTCAGTTTTTTTTATATGAATTTATTTTGGCTGTACTTTCACTTCTTTTATATGCCATGGAGAGTCACAGATTTTGGCTGGCTCTGCAGCAAGTTAACCTATTCAGTGGTTGTCATCTTGCCATTAGAACCCATAAAGCCAAGTAACAAGCCTTCATGTCTGCAATTTAAAGCTGCCTAGAAGGTGCAGAGTATTAAAATAAACTCTCATGCCAAAGTTCAGAACCTGTAACACTTGCTGTGCACTGGCCAGGCATCTGTACCTGTGGTGTGAATGGGATCCCTGTGCTTATCCTACTGGAAATCCAAGGCTGTGCATCCCATGGATCATCTTGGGTGGAATATTGCAACCAGATTGGCACAGAATAAGTTGGTTTCTGGTTTGGGCTCCCACTGGCTTGAATAAATGTGTGATGCTGAATTACATTGGTGATGATGTGTTTGTAAACCTCAAGTAATTTGGTCTCTTCCCTTCTTTGCCATGTGTTCCCATTGCAAAGATGAGCTAAGAGGAAACTCATTCATCCCATGCTTCTTGTCACAAAATATCCGAAAATCCATCTTTCATCTCATTTCACTGCCTGACCAATCACGAGGAAAAGGAACAGACTTCAGAAACTTGTTGTTTAATTCCCTTTGGTTTGATTAGCACTGGAACCACTAAATAAATCACCTTTTACATGAACTGCCTTCAGGCACAGGTTCCTGTCTGAGCCTAGATGCTCTTTTTGTTGCCATTCCTCAAAAGTTACTCACAGTAACATGCAAGATTGTACTGTAAGGGCCAGTATGGTCCCATGCCTCATCACACACTCTCCAGCTCCTGAGAAGGGAAGTTTTTGGCTGAA
>NC_092427.1:4028576-4071076 GCF_036169615.1 Heliangelus exortis
AACATAAAAAGTAATGTGTTACTCTATTTTAACTTTTCTACTGAACTCTGTGAACTCACTAATTACTTTTCCCCCTCTTGTCACCTTTTTGATATGACATGTATTTTATAAAGGAGATAGAAGTTTGGGATTTTTTTTTTTTTCTCTATCATGCATATGATTGAGGATAACAAAATTAAACCAGAGAAAAAAGGAAATGTATTTTTCAGAAATACATTTTTAGAAATATCTGAGCATTACTGCTTCCGTTACAAAGAGACTGGGGGGATCAAATTCTAGGAAATAACTATTAATCTGCTTAACTAGGGCAGGTAGAAGCGTAATAGCAGACCGGGGATTTTAGTGAGGCCAATCACACAGACTGGAGTTTATTCTCTTGAGTGGGGTGACAGGAGAAGGGTAAAGGGACTTTAATGTGGTGGGCCATGAGAAGCACTAAAAGCTGGTATCTGTGCAGCTTCTTAGAGCTTTAGCCCAGTTGTTGCATCACAGTGATCAGTAAATTGCATGGACCCTTATTAACCTTATTGATAAGGAGCTTAGGGAAGTCCCATTCAGTCCAGAATATATTCTTCTTTTTGTTCTCCTGTCTGTCTCGGTTTGCAATCCCAGTCTCTTTGTACAGAAATCTTTTATGTTGCACCTCAAAATTCTGTGCAAGTACTCTGCTCATTTAACTTGGAGCAAGGGAACTGTAGAGCAGAAAGGGCTGGAGTACACATGGGGCCACAGGCCTATTTAAATATAGCTGGGACACCTGGAGAATGTTTGAAAAATTTTCTTTTAAAGAATCTTTTATATTGTTCTTCTTTCAGTGCAGCTGGGGTCTGTGGGGATCAGGGGATTATTTTTGATACCTGTCTAAAAGAGTTATGTCTACACTGATTTCCATCCCTTGCTACTAATTAACCTTATTGTATACAGGAAACAGTCTATTTAATACCTGCATTCTTTCTGTAATGCCAAGTAAAATGAAATCTAGTGTGAAATCTAGTTAGCATTTGCCTTTTTGAAGTCATTTTTGAGTTTCCAGTCTGGGTGACTGTGACCTCAAAACTGAAAGCTGTAAAAATGGTCCAAACTTCAGCCCTATGGAAGTTGCTTGGAGATTCCTCATTCACCTGAACTTGCACATGTAGTAAATTGCCCATCTTGGCACTTAACAGTGTTTTCCCAGGAACCATCTATTTCTGGGTCACTCATATCCCTGCAAAGAACATATGTTCTTGCAGTTCCTCCTAAGCAAAGGAGTCTCCTTTCTGCTGGAAAGATCACACTTTGGCTGTTTAAATGTACGGAGACTTATAAAAATTTAAATAGCAATGGTAAAAACAGATACATCACAGAAAACAAGGAACAATGGTTTATAAATGTCACCAGCTGAGGGCTAGTGAGGTGACTGAGATCAATTTAAACTGTAAAATGGAGGGCAAACATTTTGGAGGATGTACCATATTTTAAAAGACCCTTAAAGCCTGCTGAACAGCACTGATTTTAATCGGGTTTGCTCCAACGTGCAGATACAGGAGTCATTTCTATACAGCCTGCTCTCTATAAAGAATATTCACTAAAATGAATGTGTTCATTTTGATGAGGAAGTGTTCCCCTGGCTGTTGAAAGGCTTGAACTGAGCCCTGTGGCCCTGCTTTCTCCTCAGGTCCCTGCCCACATCCCTGTTGGAGCAGAGACCAAAGGCAAGGTTTGATTTTTATAGGAGGTTGGCTCAGTTTCTGACTGAGGACTCAGGGTAGGTGACTGGGTTGTTCTCTTGGGAACAGGCCAGCAATATAAGCCTGGTAGTCTTCAACAACGAAATCTTGAAGAAAGAGCTGTCATTTAACACTAAATCTGCATTCTACAGAATGAAGAAGTGAAGAACAAAGAGTAAAGAACGGAAAGTAAAGAGGAAAGAACAAAGCTAGTTAAAATAAAGGGCAAGAAAAAACCCTCATACCTTTATAATACTGACTGAGCACCAATATTGACAGCATAGTACTAAGCAAAGGTTGGAATTGTTATTTTGATTTATTTGTTAGTATTAAAACTCTGTGGAAGCAACGAAGCAAGAGGATGTTGATATCATTAGTTATAATCTATTTGCTGAGAATGAGGATTGTTTTCAGTCCTGATGGGGCTTGTCAGATAGCTTGACTATTGCAAATTGTGCTTGATGGCAGACATCTAGTCTTATGGGCTTGAAGTACTGAGTGCATCTAAGTGTCCATCCCTATGGCTCAGCAGCCACAATTACAGCAGTGAGTATCCAAGGCTTAGTTTAAGGAGCCTGGAAGGTGCCTCCAGATCCCTCTGTCTAATTAATCCTCAAGGAAAGGGAGAGAAATGTTTTCATGTTCTGTTGCCCTTCTATTTCCTGTGTTTTATACCTATTTTGGTCAATAAAGCAATGTTCATTTATGTTTCACACCATTCTTGAGCAAACATATTTCCTGCCTTTCCAAAACAACAACAAAAAAAACCCCAAGCCCAAAATAATCTGGTTTAACTACAAAAGATTTTATTATTATTATTGTTTTGTTTTTTTTTTTTCTGCCTTTCCTACTAAGCTCCTCTGCAAAACAGCTAGAAATTTTCATTTTCAAAACATTAGTACAGCAAATTGCCATCTTTCTGTGCATGCCATTCTCTATGTACTCATCATCTGAATGATTCCAGATCACTCTCTGGCAGCGTGAATCACAGCATGCCCTCATGCCTGCCTCTTTTTCAATTATATCTAAGAGGAAGACTGCTGGAGACCCATTTTTTCATCTTGCACAGGACCCCAAAAGTGCCAGATCTCATTTCAATATAATATTATGACAGTATGATAAAATGGATGTTAACAGGACACTGACTAATATGATCCGTAGAGAAATGATAGAACAATACAATATTGGGCAGATTGTATTACTAATGTGCATTTTATGGACACAAAACTCCCTTTATAAACAAGGTCCAAAGATTTAATCCTTACATCCTGTGATCCTAGTTTGTGCTCTAAGATGCACTGCAGCAGTACTGAAATCTTTGCATTCTTAAATGAAATGCAGGCATTTTATTTTATCGTAGGGCCACTTATATCACTCCCAATTTACTAATGAAACTTGGCACTCAAATGACTCATCAGCATGTACTGCAAAGCATAAAAATAGATTAATGTGACATACGTTTCTTTATCCATAAAAATACACCTTCAGATTATCTCAGCGCTGTCTTATTCCACAGAAAGGATGTCATTTCCTTCCCTTAGCAGGTTGAGTTAAAAATGAGCAAAATGGGTGAGAAAGCCATTAGTGTGCTAATGAAAAGCTCGATACTGTTTGAATTTTTCATCATGGGATATTTGTTCTGTAGCACACAGCACTAATATTTACTGTCACCCCTACAGTATGCTCTGTAATTAAGTTACAGTCATCAACGTGGTGGATGTTAAGCAAAGATGTTCCTGGGTGAGTTTAGACCTTTTTTGCAGACATTCCACGTGAGAAAAAACCCCTGACCTTTGAGCATTACTAGGTTTGATGGAGTGGTGGGGAGAGAAAAGGGGTTAAAAGTACATTAGTGTATGATATAGCATCTATATCTGACCACATATCTCTATAACCAGGATAGTGAAAGCCTTGGGTCCTGGCTACTGGTGGCCACACAAGGGAAATGAGCACTGCTGTGACTGCTTTTACTCTAGAACAGGGATTGAGGTTACAGAATGTACTCTCTGGCTGAAGTTGTCACTTATTCAGAACATGGGCAGTGATCTCACCCGCCCCATCTGTGGTGGCAGGACAGTGCTGAGTCTGCTTGGGTTTGTTCAGCATGGGGCTCAGCAAGAGGGCAATTTAGCATCATAGGGTGGCTAGCTTCCTCCCTCTCTTCCTCCTCTTCCCTTGTTAATATCTTCAGAAGGGTGAAATTAATAAAATGTGAAATTATTAAAATAAGAACAGATTTGATTCTGGCTATAGTAACATATTCCTTTCTGTCGTCTGTAAGGAGGTGTGCTGGGGCCAGAGTGTGAGCTTCAAGGGCAAGAAGAATTTTTTTCCATTGAATTCCAATCTAGTATTTTCAGGAGACTTCTTTCCATAAGCTCAGTCTCTTTGGAGGGCACCAGAAAATCTGGAATGTGGCAAATATCCCGAGTGATCCAGCTTTTTCCTGCCAAGCTGTCTATCCATTTTGACAGTGTCCTCCCACACTCCCTTTCCCTCCACCACTTAGTGACACAGGCCACATCTGGGCTCTTTTTTGACACAACCTGGCCATGGGTTCCTGGAGATAATTGTCAGACACATCTGTTATTTTGCACATGTACCTGTGTTTTGACAACTAGGCACGGTATAAGTTGAAATAAGTAAATGAGGGATGTGTTCAGAGCTGTCTAAACCTTGGGAACCTCTGGAGTGTTTATGGTCGGATGAACTTCTGACAAATCCCACAACTTCCTCATCATTAGGTGAGCACAGAAAAGTCCCAAGACCTGACTGTGAGGCGTCTGTCATCCTCACTGGTGGAGTAAGTGAGTCCAAAAGGAGCAGTTTTTAATAGCAGAAGACTTGTCCCCCCCACCACATTATGCTTGGCAAGTGGCCTGAGACAGATGCACGATTGCTTCTTAATTAGAGAGGTGGTGTTTTTTTCTTTTTTCTTTTCTATCCAGTAACTTCTCCTGATCCCACCCAGAGGAGAGCAGCCATAGGAAAGGTAGGGACAACTTGTGACCCTGGTAGCCTTCCAAAGCACACTTGAATTAAGGCAGAAAAAAGGCATCTCAACCTGATAGGCAAGTGGTAGATTCCTTCTGCACTCGGGGATGTTTGAGGTCAAATGTCTCAAATCTTTTATGAATAAATCTCCAGCTGTACAGATAAGAAAGGGATTAAAAAAAAGTTCTGGCTTTCACACGGTAAAAATCTAAGGGCTGGCTGTGTAGAAACTATTTGGGATATAAAGCAATTAAAGCCTTATGTGAGTAAATAGGAATTTCTGCCTCCTGGAAACCTTTTTTAGGTAGTTCCTTGTAATGCCAGTCACTGCAGGGTGCCCGAGCAGATAGTGCAGCACTGTCCTGGCTTGGCCTGCAGCCCCTTAGGGCACATATTTCAAGGTTCACCTCTCTTCACTACTTGTTTCAAAGCAATGTTTTCCTAACAAGTGTCTGCTGCTGATCTTAGGGGAAAATGGCATTGCTTCTGTGCTGGAGTCTTTGTCTTTCTTTGTATTTAAAGGACAACAGATTTCTCTAGCAGCACCTATTTTCTGTAGCAAATACCTCATTTCTACAGACAGGCTATCCAAAAAAATACGCATGGAAATGTTGTTTCATATTAATGCAGGTCATTAATTACAGGCAGAAACAGGGAGAGGTAATTTACTTCAAGATCTTTCTGCCTTATACCCGTCCCTCACTTCACCCCCTTCCCTTCCATATTTGTGTGGCTTCCTTAAAGCCATTTGAGATGTTTTTTTTGAGAAACTGGTTTACTGAGGACCCATATTCTAACAACAGTATTGCCAGAAAGGTTCAGGTCATCTAAATACAGGCTATGTGTTAGGGCAAATGATATAATGACAAACAGAATGAAAAATAAGGGCAAACTACTGCTGAAATATTACTCTTCCCTGGGTCTAGTTGCTTCATATGGGTCTGGACATGCTCAGGTGAAAGGTACCTAGAGGAGCAGAGACACATCTGTCTCCTTTAGCTATCACAGGATAAAGTTAAGCTGACCTAGATTAGGAAAAAAGTTAGTTTGCTATGACAGTAGCTGCTCCATTTCTCCCAGAAAATGGAAAAAGAGGCTCTGTCCTCACTCTCATTCTTTCATACACCCTGTCCAGCAGTCACAGAGAAGCAGTAACTCATAGCTTCCCACATCTTTTCCATCAGTGCTTGTGGTGGGTCTGCCTAAGCCACTTAAAAGCCCCAAATTTCCATCTATTAGCTAGAGCTAACATGCTCCACAACAGCCTCTGGAGAACAGGTGTGTCATTGTCCCTGTGCCAGGGGTGTCCTGATGGCAGAACATCATCCAGGGCAGGAGAATAAGAAGCCAGAAAATGCACCAGGTCTCAGTGTCACCATCCTGCGTTTCAGGGAGGATGCTGGGTTGACTAATCAAGGAAATGTTTTAATTTCCTAACCTGTTAATTTCCACTTCCCCTTTGTTTTGAGAAATGATAAAAATATATGAAAGCAAATTATTAATAAAACATCTATTATGCCCATGGGACAGAGGTCTTTCTGTATTGTTCAGATGGCATGTTTATTGTTGATGTCTCTCTTTTTCTCTGAGTATGCGCAGAACCCTGAAATCCTTTTACATTTTTAATGAGATTATTTCCTTTTTTTCAATCTAGTGCAAGAAAACCTCATCTGCAATATGCATAATACTCACAAAAACCTGCAGCAGCAGAGGAAAAGCATTGCCAGTGTTTTTGGCTATCTATACTTCAAAGAGACATAACATGAAAAAAAGAATATTACTAGAGTCCTCAAGAAGGTGCCTGTGTTTTGTATCTTAGGGCATGTTTGTTTAAAGGTGTAGCTGCCTTATCTTCCAGTTCTCACATTGAAGGTGAAGCATGTCATAGGCACAAAAGGAAATTAGTTTTGCTTTAGAGCTAAGAGCACTCGGGAAATCTGGAATAAATGACATTATTGTGGTGTTTTGTCTGAGCTTGAGTGTTTTATGGAGTAGGATAATCACCATCTTGATGCTCCTGCAGCACTGCCCTGGGTCTGTGTGTTGTCTGTGACATTGGGTTTGGCTTCAGGGCTTAAATGTGGATGTGGATGTCAAAATGCAAAGCAAGTGTATGTGGAGTGACACCTACAAGCTTCATCTTCAGCCTATGACAAGGTAACCTTGGAGTGCAGCTCTCTCGAGGCACCTGGTTCTCAATGCAGGAACTTAGCTCATCCTGTGATGGATCCCGGGTCCACATCCCTGCAAGATTTAATGTTGCAAGATTAAAAACAGTCATTCTCACTGGTGTCCTGCTGGCCATTATCATAAAGACTGTAAGGAGCTCAAAAACTGGGGTGCAAGTGGTCAGACACGGATGAATTGCCTTTAATCTGATGCACAGAGGACTTCTTTTCTTCCCAGGCTGGATGCATATTGCACAACAGAAAATCAGTGACAACCCAGAGCTTTCTGGCTATTACTAGGTGGCTAGAAGGGCTAGATTTTGGGATTAGTAAGCAGGTTTTGTCATCCTAACAGTCACAAAATTACCACTAGCCATCAGCCCTGAAGAGCTGTTTCCATCAGGAAGAAAGCTTCAGGACAAACATGTAGATTTGGTAGGCATATTTGTTGGGTAACCCAGAGGTGGATATAGAGTGTATGGCATAAACATTGTTATTGATATTATTATACATACAAATACACTATTATTATCCCTCTGGCATAACTGGAGCCTTCCTCAGTCACTCCTGGTGCTGAGGAGCAGACTGGTGCTGCTGGGCACTTTCTTTCCCCCCTTGCTCATCCCCCTCCTGCTGACAGACAGGGTTGAGTGGCTGAAGCTGCTGGTGCCAATTTGGATAGCTGCAAGGTGAGAAAGACAAGGTAGAAAGCAGCAGCATTGATATATTCCCTGTATGAACCAGAAATAGCACTTAAGTCCCCAAATTCCCTTGTGAATCTGGTCCATGACAAGCACTAAGGACAATTCAGTTCCTCAGCTCAGAGGGAACGATCAAATACAAACAAGCTGCTTGATTTTTTTGAGAGCTGAGAAGAGATCAATAATTAAAATATTAAGGATTCTTTCACCTTGAATACTTTGGATTTTGGTCAACAGGATGCACAGAGCATCCAGCGAAAGAGCAAGTTATAAGAGGTGAGACATCTTCTGTATGAGGGAAAGCTAAATTGATTAAGAAACAAATGCAAGGTGATATGTTAGTGGTATATAGGAGAGTGAATTGCCAGAAGAGGTCAGTCAGATGATCCTATTTAGCCTTTCCCATAAATCAAGAGCAAGTGGAGTGCTATACGATAATGCTAAAAGCTAATGAATTTAAAAGTGAGACAAGTAAAATATTTTCTTACATGGTGCATAATTAACCTGGGAAATTCATCAGATACCATCAAGGCAAAGAGTCTGGCAGGATTAAAAATGGACAATAAATGACAGAAACTGCAGAAAGATAGGAACATCCTCAGGGTGTTGAGCCATTGACTTAAATCCATTCTTGTGGGAATGCAAGACATAACTGTTGGGCTTCTTGTAGTTTTTCCATGGCAGAGGACAAGAGGGTAAGGCTGGAGGCTTGAGCAATGGATCAGCCAAACCTGTTTCAATTTGGTCACTCTTATTTTCCAGAGTAGATGGGCACAGTCCCACCTACCTGACATCCCCACCAGAAAGCATTCAAAAAGTTCCTCAGTTGCTTCCTTCAAGCTTCTGAGCTTGGAAACCTCACCACTGGGGAGGTAGCCACTCCTTTGATCTCTCAGACATGCAGCCAAGAAATTTATGGATAAGAGCTGAGCATGGGACTGGTGTCTTGGTACAGAGGAGAGTCATGTGCAGTTTATGACTGCTTTTTATTAACCCAGATGTGCTCTAAAATGGTGGTGTTTGTCATTGATTGGCATGCATTCTGAACTTGCAGTGTTTCATGGGCAATCTTTAACTTTAATCTTAACTTAATCTTTAATCTTAATCTTAATTTAAAACTCTCAGCTTCTACTGAAGATTGCCCCAGGTTTTCCAGCATGAGCAAGGCCTTTTGGAGGTGCCCATGTGGTGGTGGGTTCCCTGCACCTCTTGAAGTATTTCTGAGGATTTAAGTCAGCTTTGTAAAGGCAGCAAACTACTGCATGGTTTAGAGTTTGGAAGGCAAATTTCTACCTGTTCCTGTTTCCTCTGAGGCTGCCCTGCTCTTGGTTTGCAAGGCTGAGCACCCAAATACTGGATTATGTAGGGAAATTCAGAGGAAGCAAGGGCGTAGAATGTCAAATTTGTGTTAAAAAATTTAAAAAAAAATAAATAAATGGAGCTGAATAAGATGAGCATTGAGATGCAGTGTTCTCTTTTGACACAGTTGGCTCTATGCCTCAGTTTGTTTCTCACACCAGTGATGTGCAGTGGCATTGGACCCTCAGTTCTCATGTCTTTAGGTTTGAGGGCAGAGCTTCTAAACTTCAGTATGTGTTTTGTGTGAAAAACTGAAGTGGTGGCTGGTATTTTGGACCAGATCTTTGTAACTCTCAAGATGAGAAAGGTTTAGGCACAGCCTGACCTCAGCAGGCCACTGGCTGGAGATATCTCACATGTGTTGCCCTTGGTCCTTAGGAAGTGGGGGTTTTTTGTGTCTGTGTTGTATGGTTGTTGTTTTTTTTTTTAATCTGAACTGAGCTCTGGGGAAAGTTTCTCTGTTCCTCAAAGGAAACATTGCCCTGGGTCCCATTTATGCATCCTACAAAAATATTTGAGACCTGCAACTATGGTTTTGCTCAGCATCTTTAGGCTCCATGGAACCTGCTGTGCATCCATGATAATCCGTGCATCCCCCAAGGCTTGTCTCTCAGCCTCTTCTGAGAATTAACCATGTCAAAGCTACACACAGCCTGATTACAGTTGTGATTGGGGTTCCAACTTACTTTCCAGCTTTCTTCCAAACTCTGCCCATGGTCTATATGCTACATGGTGATCAATTAGCTGAACTTCTTGAGTGCCTTGGGCTGAATGGCAGTCTTTGGCTCTGTTGCATCACAGGGTGCTTACAAAACCAAGCTGAATATTAACAGCACTGTAATGCCCTGGGAAAGAATTAAAGAAGTATTATTAAAGTGCAGGTTGCTCTTTAATATTATCTACATGTATATGGTTTATATATATATGTAAATAAAATGAGGGATGAAGTTGCTTGCTCCGAGAAGTTCACGTCCTCAGCAAGTCAGTCTGCCTTTATCATTGTTGTCTCAGAAATAACATTTTTGAACTTGAATTTTTTGAGTTAAAAGCTGATAAATTTTCCTTGCAAAAATTTAAGATTCAATAAATTGATTTTTTGTTTTTGTTTTAATGAGAAATCTCTTGAGCTGGAAATGCCCTTTTCAGTTCCATTACAGGTCTGTTTGAGGTCTTCTTTTACTACAGCAATCCAGTTAATCTGACAGCTGCCTGTTCACATGAGTTTGAATAGAAAATAGGTAAAAGATGCAGATAAACACACAAATACTTGGACACATTTGTCTGCTGCATTCCCAACCTTCATCTTCCTAATAACTTTTCATTGAGAGCTCCTTGATGTTTCTCAGACCGAAGGTAGCTCCTGAGAAAAAAGGTCTTCTGCAAGTCTAATTTTGGCTCACTAAAAATTTAGTAAAATTTGAGCAAGACTTCTACCCAGTCATAACAAATAGTCTTATAAATAACAATTGGAGGTGGTGTTACAGGCCCAGTGAACTGCTTGGGCCAAACTTAGACTTAGAGTCTGCTGGAGCCCTGGGCTGTGAGCTTGGTTAACAAGAAGCAAACTACCTGAGTAGGAGGAAAAAAGAAAAAGAACTCCTCCAGTCTTGAAAACAATTTTTTTTTTTTTTTTTAATTTTTTTTACTCTTACCATCTTTTGTCCAGCTGCTTTCTGCCCTGAGGGACTGATGGCAGGAGCTGAGAGCTTCACTCTTTGACTGAGTCAGTAACTTTTCCCACTGAGTTCCTGTAGATATTAAAGTGGACAGGGAGAAGAATGGTCTCTTGGGGAAGGGAGCAGCTTGGTAGCAGGGCATGGTCATTCCTTTCTGTTGTGAGGATGAGGAAGGGTAGGCATCTGCTATACATCCCAAATGTATACACTTCTCTGATGAGACCTACTTGTGGGTTACCCTCCTATCAGGCTTCTATCTTCAACAAAGCATTTTGTAGGGAAGTCAGCAGAATTTGTACAGAATTCATGTAAGGCACCCTTTAAAACTGAAGAAAATCTTATGTGTTCAAAAATTTGCTTGGTTATTGTATTCCACCCACCCCCTTCCAGCCAAACCAGCTGATCTTAAGATAGATGTGGGTTCACATAAGCCTTGTCTTGCTTATGAAAACAAGAAAAGAGGAGTCTCCATGCTCCAGAGAAAGCTTAAAAGAAGATTAATTAATTAAGAATCTTTTCTTCTGAGTGCAACAGGATCCAAGTAACAAGTGAACTTTTCATTTCCAGTAATAGCAGAAATCACTTCAATGGAGTGATTGTGAGCACCCGTGGGGCCATAATGTGAATGGTCTTTATTAAGGAATAGACTGAACTTCTGACTATCTTTCTTCCAGTCATTTCCAGAGGCTATAAACAGCGCCTGGTTTGTTGCTATTATAAGAGTCTAAAGACGATGCTGCTGAAAAGCATCACTGTTTAAGTACTCATGGCTTGACATTAACATGAAAAATATTTTCTTGAAAGCAAAGTTTATTTGGGTTCCCCCAGAATGTTACAGTTTTGTGCAGAAATCATTTTGTTGACTATTTGTGATATGGGGGGGAGGAAGTTTTTCTGCGTTTGTCTTTTTTTGGTGTTTTTAACTTTAATTACTCATCGCTACCTCTCTGTTTTGCTTGACTTTTTGTACACGGATGCAGTCAGAAAACATCTTGGGGGCCAGTTTGCCTTGGTGGTATTTTCTGTGTTAGTATCTGATGGAGGAGCCTGGTCTTAGTGAAGGATCAGGCCTCGTTATTCATTTGTTCTCTCAAATGACTGCTCTCAGGACCAACCTTTCCTGGATAACATGATGTTTTGCAAAATGATGCCAAGTAAGAACTGAAGTAATCCATGATCTTCTGAGGTGATGTTGAAGAAATATCTCTCATACACAGCAGACCTATGCATTAATCCTATGTTTTGGGGTCTTTAATTGCTTTAAATATTTGCTTGCAGATCTGTGTTTCACACATCTTATTTACATGGTTTATTTTTCATTTTACGAACAAATCGATAACCAGACAGACTCTTTACCACACTGGATTAGTTTTATTTATTCTCTTTGAACTTGATTAAAAAGCTGTCAAACATAAGTCTACATTTTATCAGCAGAATACTTTTACAAAACAGGGTAGGAGATGTGTATAGCTGGAAACATACATTTCAAAATGAAACAATATTTGATATATTCTAGACAGTTACCCTTTTGTTTATCCATGACAACTGAAACTAACCATCAAATGCATAAATTGATTCAAGTCTAGCCAAGTAATCCTAAGGGCATATGAAAAGGCTTTTTTTTTAAAGTTCTTTCTCGATGAATTTAATGTAGTTCACCAATAAAGCATCCTCAGGAGCACAATACAAATGCTACAGAACATGAGATAGCTGGAGAAAGCAGGCAGATGTACAGTGTGATGAAGAATCAAAATGGATGTTACATTAAAATGAGCAGTCATGCAATGTCTTCATTTCATGTTCTGCGTTTAAGTAGAAATGCCAAAGTTCCAATTTGCTTTTTAATTTTTTTAGGCACTGTTATGCAAATAGTGACATTCTAGTGCATTTGGTGGTGTGGTGTTGTTTTTTGTTTGGTTTTTTTGGGTTTTTTTTGTGTGTGTTTTTTGTTGTTTGTTTAAAAGTATGAAATGTAATCTTTTTTTTAACTCTTGGAGTAGGCGAATTGATTATTCATCACTTCTTTTACTTCCAATATGTATCAAAGATACAGGTAGATTATACTCAGATTAGCTACAAACAATCTGGTATCACCGTTTTAATTCACTGGCTTTAATATACATGTTTTAATCCATTTCCCACAAATCTCCTCAATTACTATTTGTCTTTCTGTGCCGTTGCATATGTTGGTAAACAGCATTTTCTATGGTCTTTGGCCATATGCTGTATGCTCAGCTTGCAAGAAAAGTGACACTTGGAGTGCTAGCATAATGAAACTCTCAAAGGGTTAATGCAGAATACATATAGGCAAATGTTGACAATATTTTTTATTCCAATGTTTGAAAATTAAGCACAAAATCATCATTAAGTTTTCACAAAATGAGGCATCTGTCACTTGAAAGAAAAGGAAATATTTCAGAAATATGTTTACAGAAATGTAAAAATATTAGACATCAAGACAGATGTGAGCATTTTCAATAACAGGCCCTGTCTGTCAGTCTTCCTCAGAGCCGAAGATCTTGCTGTACTCACTCAACATAAGTTCAACTATCTGATTTTGGTACAGCATGTGGACTGCCATGTTCCCTGTCTCCTTTTCAGGTCTAAGGAGTGTTGGTCCAAACACAATTCCTAAGCTTTGTGTTGACATAAGATTCACGGATTCCTTGGCTGCTATCCTGTTGACGAAAGGAAAGAATTGGTTAAAAAAAAAGAGAGATGTCAAAGGAGTTGCTGTTGCATTTGAAGTACACTGAGGCACTTTTTACTGATTCTCCTAACAGGGGTGTGTGTTTAGTTAAGTTACCAGAAAGAAAGAAAAAAAGGAGGGAAGAGAAAGCTTCTGCCAGCCTGACAAATGAGAGCAGAGTCAACCACAAGCAGCAAGATGTGCTCAGGGTGGAGGGGTAGAGCCCCATTTGCAGTACTCTTGTATTAGGTCAAAAGATATCTGGTGAATGAGCATTAGTTGGTATGGATGTGTTGGCAATAATATCTGAGCTGGCATTTGTGGATACTGAAAACAGTGATTGCTCTTTACACTAAGGGAATTGAGCACTTCTGTTGTTAAGAGTTTTGGTGACTCCAGGGAGAAGCTTCTCTGCTTCTCCTCACATGGTCTCCAGCACTGAAAGAGTTGGGAAAACAAAGAAAAGCCCCTTAACATAGAGCTCATATGAAACACATTCCTTCTGCTAATTTAAATCCAATAAAGTTAGCAAGGGTCTGAAATGGATTGTGAAATTTATAAAGCTAAAGACTTTTGCATGCCTTATCCTGACACAAAGTTTCTTGAAAGACGCTGAGACCACATACCTTAATTATATGACTTAGAAAATAATGGTAAGGATTATAACCTTTGATATCTTCATTACCCACAAAATTACAAGAGGAGGACTATTATTATTAACAGTTGATCTTATGCCTATATTAAGACTTAATATTCTTGTGGAAATGACATTAAGGATGGAGAAGTCTGGTCTAAGAACAATACAGCCTTAATGGATGGAGTTTAGGTAGGCAGTTTCGCATAAATCTCAGCAGTAGTGACTATGAACTAAGTAGAAATCCATTTCCTTCCACCCTCCAGAATATGTAATATATCCTAGGCTGGAAAGAATAGTAAACGCAGATACATATTTTATAAATAAATTGCACAGCTCTACGAAGGAATGTGAAATAAATGTAACTTTAATATGTAAATGTTTGAATTTATGGCTGCGTTCTTAACCTGGGTAGTTTTGAATATTCCAAGTGGACTGGTGAAGCCAAGTTCTACTTTCCCCCACACCTCCTCCTTGTCACTCATTTACTTTTTTAAAATCCAGACAATAATTTTAAAACTCATCATAGCTGTCTCTATTTTCCCGTACCTGTTGCCAAATTTTCATCAAGCTACAATGTAAGTGAAAGAAACTTCATGAGACTTAATGGGTTCAGCCACTTAAAAAGGGTTGCTTTTATGCTAGAGGGTGGGTTACACAGCAAAGAGCATCTTCCTGTGGATTTCTGCCAAACTTGTTGTTTACCACGTTCCTTGAACATCACTGCTCATGTTTTCTTTGCCCATATATAAATAGGAAGCATTACTTAGTTCTGCCTCATGTTTCTAACCATGGTGTCCATTGCACAAAACGCTCTCCATATGGCACTAATCAGACTGGCTTAATTATTAGTTTCTTAAAATATAGCATCTTTATTTTCAATTAAAGGAAAGTAATTATCTTTCTTCTGTGGTAATATTAACAGATCATCTCTTCTTCAAGGAGTTCAGAAAGTCTAAAAAGTTAGTAGTCTCCTTGCCAAATGACTGTGTGGGCTTCTGATGGACGTCACACATCTTTATCACAATTAAAAATGTTACAGGGGTGACAATGTTGTTTTGCTCAGTGTCACTTATGCAGAGGAGCACACACATGAAGCTTGGGGCCCTCCCTGGGAGAAGGACCTGATTTCTGTTGAGCTGGTTACATGTTAGAAGTTGCAAACCTTATCAGGCAATTGCAGACAACACCATCATGGGTAGAGATTCTAGTTCACTGGGGGGGGGGGGGAGGGGGGGAAACATATTCATCAGTTGTATCTTGCATATCTTTAGAGATTATCAAGTTAGCATCAGCCATGTCTTTGCAATGTGGTGGTGGTGATGATGATGGACAGCATTGATACAGCTGGGGGAGCAGGACACTGGGCCATATAAAAGTAGAGTCAGGGAGAACAGTGGTGGCAGAGCTGAATTTCCTGAAGTGAAAGGAGGGTTCTGACTTCCTTTATCTGTAAAAATTAGAGGAAGATGCTGAGATCCTGTGTTTCTGATGTGACACAGAAAAGGGAAGATGGATGGCCAACCCTTGTTTGCCACCTTTCTGAAGGAGAATAATTTCCCATGTTATTCCTGGAGATGCCATCCTAAGCTTAACACTGGTACTATGATTATTATATTGATACAATCTCTTGAGAATTCTTGATATTTTCAATCTCTTCATGCAGTTTTGATGACCATAACACAATCAACAGCAACAAAAAAAAACCCCTGTAAACTAAGCAAACTTGGAAACATGGAAATTCTGAATAGTAAAATAATCACGGTGGTAAAATGCAGATACTGGAAGGAAATAAAATAAATTCAATCCAGCCCAAATAAAATAATTACAAATTTAAAACCTTATGCCTTTTAAATTGCAAATATTTCCAATGATATTCTATAGCTAATGGTTTTTTTTCTCATCTGTCCATAAAATAAAAAGTCAAAGCAAAATAAAACCCAGTACACACAATTTAAGCTATTGCTGCAGCTGCTAACTGAAATTCAGTTGTTAAAAGAGAAAATCCCTAAAAATGGCCAAGAATTTTTTTTTTTTTTTTTTTTTTTGGCAAGGAAAGGAACAAAGAGAGTGATACACCATTTACTATATAAAAAATGAAAGGAAATGCCAGAGCTACTTTTTGTCAAGCCCAAATGAAAGCAGCAATGATCCATCAATTTAAGATTATTTTAGAACCAATCTATGATTTGGTGCCATGGATGTTGGAACCACATCAAGAAATTGCTGGGCTTTATGCTGGGCAAGATTTCCCCCCAAAGAAGTGTGCTCCAAGAATGGCTTCAGTCCTGCAAGACCACAAGTCAGGAGATTTGTAGAAAATACAGTTCTTAGTATTAATAGTAATGAAATTAATGATGTATTAAAGCAGCAGAAGTGTCTTATAGGAAGGTTCTGGTGTCAATGGCAGATATATAAGCAAAAATACTTGGAATTTATGCTTTGGCTGTTGCCAGGGCAACTGTAAGCTGGAAAGCGTGTGATGGAGAGCAGGGCAACTCTACAGCTAAGAGGGTCATTGTATGGTAAGTTTGGCTCTCCAGTTCCATTAAATCTACACTTTTCAAACTCCCTAAATAAAATAATTATTAATTTTGACATTCAAAAAGCACACAGGATTATTAATCAAACACACTAGGTGTTAGGAAATGTTCTTCACCCATTTTTACTCCATAAATAGCTGTTGAGGAGGGGGAAATGTTTCAGCAGTGACTCTGATTCCTCACCTCTTTTACATGTTCATAGTGCACATAAAAAATCAGAGCAAGAAGTCAGAGTACTTAGGGAGGAAAAGCCCATTGGAAAAGGGCACTGGAAGCTGGAGAATGTTTTGAGTTCTGCTAGCTCTGCTGAGAACTGCTCAGTCTGGCTTTTCTAGCCCTTTCCAGCCTTGGAGGTTTCAAATTTGCTCAATGTTAGGGGCATTTCTGTCCTTAGCAGAACTGGTTTTAGCCATGCCCAATACTATTTTACTGTTTTAAATTATATCTAAGGGTAACCTTTCAAAAAGACAATCTTGCTGCTCCTCCATGAACTGGTCATAACTAAACCATGACTAAAGAGCACCATGTTACAAATTGAGGAGATCAGAAGAGTAAAAATGGGTCTTCTGGTTAAGTGTTATGAGCCAGAATAGCAGGTGTGGTGGGACATGCCATCCTCTGAATTCAGTAGAGGACCAAGGGAATAAAGTAGGCTTTGCTCTTATCAGAATCTTGTCCACTAGCATTTTATTTAACTAGGGAAGTCATTGCCACAACAGACAGAAAACAAGATCTCAATAGAGGCCAAGAGAGATTAAAGGTGTATGGGAATACAGAGCACTCCCCAGAGGAAAAAAAATTATGTACTTTTGACATCTGCCCTCTTGCCATCACAACTAAGCTTACAGAATTAGGAAGTGACTCCTCTCTAAGTGGATTGTTCCATGAGAGCCCATGTGGGTGAGTTTGGTACCTTTGCTGAACTATGCTAGTGACCACTGTCATGGCCAGAGATGCTCATCCTGATGGGCAACAGGGATGATTTAGTATGTAAGTCCCTATGAATACCTTAATGGGCCAAGGTCTGATTTGCTTTGCCAATAATTATCCTCAAATTAGGTATTACTTGTTTCCTGTACATACACCAGCATAAGCAAATGTAATTTTTTAGCTGAAGAACTCATCCTTGGGAATGGTTCAGCTGCCTTCAACTCACCACAACTCTAGTTGTGTTCAGTGGCCATTTTGCTGCACTCCTGTGGGCCAGTTTATATGTTACAATTTTCTGACTTTTAGAGATCTCCTAATCCACCTGAACCTGATAAAATTTCACTCTTACAACGTGAACAGTTCCTTGCTCAAGATTTTATGCTCCTCTCCTTCCCAAACTCTGGTTCAGAGGAGTTAAAAAATAACAGGTATTACATATTTTGCTTTAGTGACAAGACATTTGGGAAGGAATCATCCAACCCTGAAATAAAATCTTTATTGAAAGCAATTCTACATCCATGCCAGTCAGAGACATTGTATGATCAGAGGAGATGTCCCAGGGGAAAGCTCAGCACAGTAGACAGGGTTGATTACTTGGACCTCCTGTCAGTTCTTAACTCATTGACAATAACTGAGACATTCAGTACAACTTTGTTTTCTTTATTTGGAAGTAAAGTTAATATACTTACCTTAACTGTGCCAAATGTACTGGAAAATAACCTGATAATAAAACGTACCATCCTACGACGTGATAATGTCTGTGTGTGTATAAGCACGTTTTGGCAGGGCTTTTGCAGAAGGGTTTTTCAGTATTAGGAAGGAAGCACAAGTACAGAATGATGCACAGATAAACTATCAGGTTTCTTCTGAATCTATTTTCTTTCCATTTAAGGTCTGTTACATCCTTTCCTGAGATAAAGCATATTACTACAACATCATTTTCTGTTGTAAACTTAATTCAGTTCAGCTGTGGTAGTTCTTAGGAAGACTTCTCAGGAAAACTTAGGTTTTGGTATTAAAAAGGCAACTGGGCTACAAAATATGGCTTTGAGAATCCTCTTAAAACACAAAAAAGAGGTGTCCTTCTAGAACATGTCAACATGCAGAGAACATGCAGAGGTATCCATACCCAGCAGGATATACATCCTAGGACAGACAGCAAAATAACACCCACATGGAGGGGAGGGGCAGGACCTTTGTGTTTCTTAACCCCATCTTGAGAGATTTACAGAAATAATTAGTGCTATAGTAAGCCCCTAGTACTATAGGCTCTATCTGTGTGAACTATTCGATTCTTTGCTTTGCAATGTAGGGAAATTTAAAATTTAGTAATGTCTTGAGATCCTTGATATTTTATGAACAAAAACTAAACCTCATTATTATTTATGTACTGGCTTTCTGGATGATTTGCTCAGTTGCATGACAGAGGTATACACCAGCTGATAAAGCTAAGCACATGCAAACATTATCAGTTGAATTCCCAGCTTGTTTGTGAAATCTGTCATGTTGGGAAGGGCAGCTTTGTGCTTAAGTAGCAACAACCTGAGGTTTATGCTTAGGGAAGAGCTCCAGACCACTACAATATCTCCTTTTTTTTTTTCTAAAAAGTGATCACAATGGAGTCCTACAGTTTTTGCTACTTTGTTTTTCCTGTGTAAAATGTGAAGGTTCTTTAAGTTCCTCTTTGCTCCATAAGTTGAATTCGAAACAATAGCTCTGCAAGAGTGGTAATAGAGAAACCAGGTCATGGTGTATGATATGTTAAGAGAGGGGTCAGAAACAGTTCAGACATACTTAAGAGCTTGCTTTTGCTGAAAATAGCCTCCATGGCTCCTGGCCTACAGAAACTCCATAGGCTTCCTGTGCTCTGCAGCTGTGGGTTCATATTACAGCTCTTTGGGAAAAATCCCTTCTCTTCAATTGCTCTGGGACAAAAGAACAAGCTCTTGGTGCTGTCTTCTTCTGCAGACTAACCTTTAAATTTGACCATTGGATGGCTATATATAGTGCCTGGACAGCTGACAGGGACCTGGTGGAGAATGGGATTCCTCAGGGGATCCCCCATGTATCTCACAGTATGAGCCCTTCCCTGGATGGACTGCCTTGGAGTCTGGCCCTAAATGAAAATAACAACTAAACTAACTCTGAACATCGGTTCCCAGTTGGCTGAAAAGACTCCAAAAAAGCTGGAGAAAGGAATTTATTCTGGCTTAGCCAGGTTTAATAAGAGAAAGGTTCAAAACAGGATCTTCTCACTGTTAGGTGAACTTTGCTACCTGTAGGACTTCCTTTCTGAAGAGCTCCTGTGCTCCTGCATTTCCACACACCTCACATACTGCCTGTCTTCTACAAAAAAATCTTTGTTTTCCAGGTGATTGAGGCCAAGATGTAAAACTCCCACTTAGATATCTGAAGCAGCATAGAGGGGCTGTGTTCAGAAATGTGCTTTGGGCAAGTCCTGCTTGATTTTCTGCACTCAGCAGGAGCTGTGCCTTGACCCTCAGCTTGTGGCTATATGGAGAGGGCAGGGTAATGTGGTACCTTCATCTCAGGATTGGGTTTGTTTCTTTGTTCTGGACATCTCTGGTGTTAGAGGAGCTCCACAGGCACCAAAAGGTGCACACTGGTGTTTTGGCATGGCACGGACAGCAAGGGCAGGAGTTCACCTCCTCTCCATGCAAGAGCCTGGTGTGGGCAGAGACTCAGGTCCTACCCCCTAAAACGTTGTGCCCAAGAAATGAGTTTGAAATAATTTCATAAAACCTTCCCTATTCCTGCAAATGTAAAAGGGAACTTTGGAAGCCTGACCCAACTGGGTGACATGCCAAATTCTTCTCTTTGCTGTGCTCCCACTTTGGCTTGGTTTTCAGTTTTTTGTGTGTGAATGCAGAGTGGTTCTGACCAAGGTTTATAAGACCAGAGGGAGGAGGATGAGATCTGTTTGGTCAGTGTTATCACAGTGTGAGTTGCTCTTGAGCCTGAAGTTTGCCTGTCTGGGGACAGCCACCTCATAGGAGTCAGCTGAAGGCCACAAAATTACTTAAGAAATACCTCAGACTCCTCTGGCTGCACAAGGCACTCATTTTACTCATTTTTGTCTTTTCTAACAGCCCTGTAGCAGCACACCTGTCTCAAACTACAGCAAACCCCTCTTCAAAAGCCTCACACCACTGTGAGTGTGAGCCTTGATTTGGGGACAGCCTGGAACAGAACAAAACTACCCAGGACAGATGTCAGAAAGATGATAATGCACTTCTTAGAGGTGTTTGGATAGTTGTGATAAAGGCAGTGTAAGAATATATAGAATAATATATGTTCAGGCAGAACTATAGCACATAAAGCCTTTAACTGTATTTTTGGCTGGTGGTGTAACTTTTTGCTGTGATTGTGTTTTTGCTTTCCTTTTTATGTTTTTTTTTTTTATAAATTCTATTTCTTTTTTTTATTATTTTTAAAAAAATATTATTATTTGGACAACAGCTAGCTTATTGTAAAGACCAACCAGACAGGGGTCCTGGTTTGCTTTATGTCCTGTGTGGCTCAGAAGGTAACAGATAGTTTTATGTGAATAAAGCTTTAACTTTTTACATTGCTTAAATATTTTCTTTCATGAATGCCTGAAACTACATTTCCTTGTAATATTAAAAATAAAAAGCAGTCACTAACAATCTCCCTTAAATCAAGAATTGTAAATATAGAACCTTTATCATCAGCACAGCACATCCAAAAATGTCTTTGTAAAATAAATCAAATTATATGAGCTAATTGATTCCAGGCAACATCAGCAACTGCAGGTGGAAACTGAATAACAGGATGTTTATTAACAAAGGACTATTAATCAAAATTGACAATATCAATTCCTGTTTCTTTTATTTGAATTCTACCTGCAAAATCCACGGGCACACTTGCTGAATTTTTAAATAAAAATTTAAAAGTAAAGAAAATGCTGACACTTGGGATTTTAGCTTTAGATGTAGGGCTATTTGTTTAAACAGCAAAAGGATATCCTAAATCCAATTTGACAGGCAATGCCAAAGATGCCAGTGGTAATTAATTAGCACTTAATTTAGACCACAGAACAACAGGATATGGAATTGGTGCTCAGTGCCATTTCCCCTTAGGCTTCATCTCATGAGGGTCAGGAGTATGGCTGGTGCAGTGAAGGTCAGTAAATAAATTGGGGGAACACATTGACACTGGACTTTTCATGATAGATATCCTTCACCCTTATTACTGCCTCTGGCAATTGCTGATGAGAAAAAGGACTGCAATTGTTCTGTGAAGGATGCTGTACACAGGCTCCATCTCAGCAAGGTAGTGCTGGAGCTCATGCCTGGTACAGTAGTGATGCTGTGGGCAGAGATCTGCCTCAACTGAGCATCTGGGCAGGAGAGAAACTTCTTACTGTAGCATGGAAAGCTTGAGGAGCTCTGACAGGCGAGGAAATTTGCTTAAAAGCAGTCCTTAAGTTTGCTCGATTTGGGAGCTTAGCTTTAGATTAAGCATAATTAAAATCAATGGAAGATTTGAAAGTGAGGTTAGAAACTAGGTCAGCAAGGGAAAAAACACAGCTCCTTATTATCCCCCTGTCTTTGTCTTAATAATATTTGATACTCTTTCATAAAGCTAAAGACTCTTAATAAAGGTGGATTAATGTTATTTAACAGCATTGTTTTCTGCTGAGGACACTGGGGCTTTGACATGCTTGGTGATGGACAAACAAAACGTATGTAGTAAAAAAACAGAGCCAACAGCTCTGCTGGTAACCCAAGGTGGTTTCTAACTCAAAAAAGAAAGAAGCCACCTTTCTACAACACACCCAAAGCAGAGGGTACACAAAAAGCATGCAGGAGGCCCTATGGGGCCTGCTTTACAGATGTACACAAACAGCACCCTTTGGTTTAGAGGTACCAGTGAGAATTAGAAAGATTCATTCTTTAAGCAATCTCAACTCTCAAATGGCTTCTTAAAACCACACTGAAAGAAAGGAGATTCAGAATATATATATATTAGGAAGAAATTCATTATGCTGAGGGTGGTGAACGACTGGCCCAGGTCATCCAGAGATGTGATAGATGCTTCACCCCTGGAAACATTCAAGGTGATGTTGCACATGGTTCTGAATAACCTGATCAAGTTGAAGATGGCCCTGCCTACTGCAGGAGGGTTGAACTCTTTAAAGGGCCCTTCCATCCCAAACCATTCTGTGATTCTATGAAACCACTATGCTTAATTAGTCCAGCTCCACCATGGCCCACAGGACAATGAACAATGGGAACTTCAGCAGTTACAGCAGGGAAATTCTTATCTCAAAACCTAGATGTACTCCACTAGCAGAGTTTTATCTCTTTGGTGCCCAGAAGGGCTGTCTGCATTGCTGTGTCAGGGAAACACAGAGTTAGACAGCAGTCTGTGCTCATAAAATGTATCTCAGAAGCCCCAGGTTAACAGTTATTTTAACTTTCACTTCATCACACCCTTTGCATCATCTCTCTCGACAGTGAGTGAAATTTTGATTACTGTTAAAGTCACTGACAAAACTCCCAGTGACTGGGAGCCAGAATGGAGTCGAAATTTCACCGTATATAAGCTTAACTTTTCCCATTTTGGATGATATCTACTTTTACTAAGTGGAATTACTGCTTTTGACTATGTTCAATCTATAACCTCCAGCAGCCTTCAATTATAGCCCTTTTGTGTGACAGTAATCCAGTTGACAGCAAATAACTCAGCCCTGGAAATGACAGGTTTACTTTCTGACTGAAAACCCAAAAAAAAGTGCTGGAATTTCAACCTGGGATGCTGAATTTTAGACAGCTTGCTCAGAAATACATCTTTGCTTCTCATGAAAAACTTAATTTTGCTAACAGCACATTGTTTTTTGTCCAATGTCATGAATAATTATCCAGTTTTGTGAGACAACCAATTTTTGATGTTAAAATCAGACAATGTGGCAAAGAATCACATGAAAGTCAGAGAACAAACTCTTGCCAAAGTTTTTCTTTTTTGTAAGTTCCTATATACATAACTAGTTCATAAGTTGTTTTGTTTCCAATATTTTTAAATAATGAAAAACTTATGAATATTGGTTTATTAATTATGCCCCATCTAAAATCCCAATTTTTTAAGCCTGTATTATCACTATGCTGTTTCAAATGAAAAGCTTTTTGCAGTGGTCTGCGCAATGGAGTTGATTTTATATGGGATGTGACCTCAACCAGGATTCCTACTCTTCCAGGTTCATTTCTGAGCTCTCCACAAGCTACTATTGCAATATATATGCTCTGCATTTGTATCAGATTTGAAAGATGCTTTAACATGCCTCCCAGCATCACGATTGTTTCAGCCCTGATATTGAACATGAGTAGGATGAATGTACCTCTTAAATGCACTAGTGAGTATGTGCCATGAGTCTTTGATTTCTTTAAACTTATTTACATTTTACTTGCCCTTGAGCAGCAAATTTACTATGTCAGCATTGTCTTTTCTACTTACACTTTGTCTGTCTTGTCCACTCACCTTAGCTTGATGTTTATTTTTTCTGCACATGTATAGTCCATTGCACTAAATGCATGAACTCCCTGGAGTGGAGGATTTTCCACCTCTTGTGTCTTTCTAAGATGCACCCTTTGTAGTACTGCAAGTTCTGCAGTATTTTTTCCCAGCTTTAAACCAGTTTAGGATTTTCTCATTAGTTCCTTTTTAAGTCAAATACCTGCTCACATGTGTACTGGTCTCAGATGACTGTGGTCCTACCTGCCTTGGACACTCCACTGAAGTCTCCACTTCAGACAGGCAGCCCTGCCTCTCTCAGTAGTTGTGTTTCTTTAATCTTTGAACTTTTTATGCAAAACATTGTTCATTTCAAGTGACCAGACTTGCTAATATCTGCTTTTGTCTGCTCCTGATCAAACCCCACAGACTTGTGGTCTGGTACATGTGTCTCTTAGAATCTCTTAGATCCCCCAACCAAAATCATGTTCAAAGGATTTAGGAACATCAGGCACAATCTTGCTGTTGATAGCAAGGCTTACTCATCAGTCTTGGGACAGATGATTCAGTAAGCAGCTTCTAGGACATAAAATCTCTCAGCCATAGCTTAACTGAGTAAAATCCCTCATAAAATGCACCTGATAGAGCTGCAGAGGAGCAGTTCTGATAGCACCCACCTGACAAATGGGTCTGTCCCTGTGTGGCCTTGCTTTTTGCTGTTATGGGTAGGTATGCTGCTCTTGGACATGAATCTGGGATACCTTGTATATGGGGTTTTTCAGAGCCTTGAGCTCCAGAGAACCACTGATACTGTGCTGTCTGGCCCCCAGAGAAAACTAAATTCAGGGCATCGTCTTGTGGGTTTTGCATGGATCTTCTGCAGATGTCTGGTTATAAATGAATTTACAAACTGGGAAACTGCCTCCTTAGGAAGCAAATATTGTAGTTTCAGGATGTAAAGCTGTATAAATGTCATTTAATCAGAAGAGTAGCCTGTAAACCTGTTAGTGGGTAACATAGAAAGGTTAAGCACTTCCTCACCATAGTGGTCAGGTGGGATTCAGAACATTATATTCATTCATGATTATATTCATCAAAGGCTGAAATTTCTCCTGCACTGGAAATCTCAAGGCTGACACTGAGCCCATAGGAACTGCAATGGCTTCCACAGGGCAGATGCTCTGAAGGAATAGAAAGCTCATTCTTTTGATGACATTTTTGTGAGACAGTTACCCAGATGTGTAAACAAGATGGTTATCCTAGGAGGGGGTCCTAAGTGGCCTGCTCCTACTATTGCCACAGCTCTACTGAAAACCCTTTCTGGACTGAAAGGTTGAGCATGGATGAAATGATGTACACAGTAAATTCTACCTACTGGAAAGCTTCCCTACAGTGCAGGGTGGTCCCAAATGCTGTACTCTAATGGGGTCTCCAAGATTGCTGATAGTGTTGAGTGAAGGCTTGGACTTGGCAGTGGGGATGACAGTGATGAGGGAAGTGGGAGCAGTTTCAGGGCAGATGAAGTGCTATCCTGAGGTGCCTTGGTGAGGCCAAGTTGAGTGCTGACACTGAGAATTTTTGCTCTTTGTCCACGAAGGTACTAGGGGACCTACAGGAGACAGATTGGTGGGATCTATTAAAAAATATAGGGAACTTTTCTGAATTCCCTTTTCTTGGCTCATCTCCATGGCAAGGGGTCTTCTTTCAGAAGACCACAGCAAAGCTCTGAAGAGGATGTGGCAATGCCATCCAACAGAAGGCTCAGATGGGTGTAGAAACCCTCAGAGTAAGGGAGGTAACCAGTTGAATCTTGGTGACCAAGGGAGGAGGCAAGTTGTCATATGCTTGGCTGGAGTTTGCCACTCCACAGATTTATGATTTTACATTGCACCATCATGCATAATGTACGAAAAGATAAATATTTTCCATTCAGCAACATCTTGCTGCGTTTTCATCTAGCTCTATAATTTTAATTATAAAGTGAACATAACCTGTATCAAATTATGATTTTGTTAACATATTGAACGAGGACAAGAAAAATAAATACCAGATTTTATACTGTACAGGCACATGAAGGTATAGTAAAAAAATCTGGTTTCCTTGACCACATTGTCATAATATGCATATATAACTGCTTATTGAATCCAGGCTATGTAGACAACAGAAAGAACACTGGCTCCATACCATCACAATGCATGCCCACAACAAAGAGGAGGAAAGAACAGGCTCTTTCATTGTGTGTTTTTAAGTATTACCAACATAAGGGCTAAAAACATTACCTCTGTCTGAAGTGTATCTATACATCCATGCATAAGTTATTAACTGGGCTCCCTGAGCACAGTTTCTGAAAATATTAATATATTCAAATTGTATTCCAGCTACTGCAAAAACAGTAGATCAGACAAATGTATTAAAATCTCTTCAGACAAAAGGAGTCATGTTATTTATAAATTCTTTCTCCCTCCCCCTTCTTTACTGGAACACAAACCTTCATTGTATATAATATCTGAGAACGCAAGATGATCCTGAGATGTCAAACTGTGGCTTAAAGTTTGAATGTAATCATAAAACAGTGCCTCTAATGCTTGCCATAAACAAATTGTCACTGGCATTATGTAACTTAGACTATTCACAAAGTATAAAAGATGGGAAGAATAAAAGGTGGCTGCCAAGCAATATGGGCCAAATCTGAAGGTTGTGCCAAACTGTGCTAGAGGACTGGAAATGCAAACCCAGAGTGGGATTTGGATTCCAGCTCCTCACTGCTCGGGCTGCTCCTGTGGCTTAATTGAGAGAGAGATAAAGGCTATTAATTTATATTTTTATTATTTTTTAGTTTGCCGATTTAGATTTCAAAGCAGCAACCAGTGGTTCTGCAGCGTCTTCCATTCACACTTTCTGGGAGTTGGGAAAGTATAATGAAAGTTCCCAGCTTGAAGCAGGACTATTTTTTTATTTGTGGAGTGGCCTTCAAGAATGGAAAGAAGCATAGTCAGATTATTCCAGCAATACAGCCTGAAGGGGGAAAAGCACTGCCCTCAGATCTGATGACCTTGAGTTTTTCATGTTATCCATGTGGGGGTAGAGCCTCATTGGGCTGAGACCCTCCTCTTTGCTTGAACTCTTTAGAGAAGCTGGTTCATGATGGAAGACCATATATCAAGGCAGAAGGCCTTGTCTGTGAACAACTAATTATTTATTGATACTATCCTTTAGTCTGGGCTTCAGGAGTAATGTATATCTGGTAATATACGCACTGCACAGATTTAAGTTGCAGGTAATAGTTGAGTTAAGGTCCTTTGGTTAAGGTCCTTCATAACAGACAACAACCAAACTAAGCGGTTGTCCACCCTCCTTTCTCTCCCCTCCTTCCTTTTAAAAGTAAAATGACATTTTTTTCACAGCCTGAAATGATTGTTCAAGCAGAGATACTGGTTTAACTCATTATGAATTATTAGTGGAAAAGTGGGTCTCAGAAGTATGTTACATCTGAAATATTTTTCGTCACTTGAACATGTGCCGTCCAGAACTGGCCCTATTCTACCAGGCACTGGGAACAAACACTTTGCATTCACAGATGCTCCTAATTTGGTGTGGTTTGGAGTGTAATTTAGATCAAACGTATCCATGTAAATGAGTCAGGGTTTCTTAATTAGGTGCTTCTAAAGAAAAAACTTGGACCACATCAGTAGGTGTGGGTGTGGTGCCCAGAGTACTGGAATCTTTCTTATAGATGAAGCTGAGTTTTGTGCAGGCATAGTGTAGGTTTTTCTTTCCCCCATTTTTTTCCTGGTTTTTTTCCCCCCTTTTTTTTTTTTTTTTTCCCCTTCTGAAGCACAATAATAAATCTGCAGATGGCATAGACATAAAGACGCTACTTCAGAGGAGCTGTCTAAAACACTGTCTCTTTGGCAAATGCCTTAAAGTAGGTCATTCTGCTGTGATTTAGGTTTATATTTCATTGCCAGCTTTTTGTTCCTATTACAAGTAGGGTGCATTCCAGTCCACAGATTTGCTCTTCATTTTTTTCCCGGTTGTTTTTTTGTTTTTTTTTCACAATTTGTAGATTTTCATAAGAAAATGGCCAGTACCCTGTCAGAGGTACTAATCATGCACTTGACCACAAAAAGAGATGCATGAAGGTGATAACCTGCAAATGTTGGCATATAAAATACCATTCTCTGGATGAAAAAAAAAATGTATTGATTCTCTTAACATGGTGATTGAAATGATTGTTGCATCTCTTGCAATGTGTGAAAAATGTTTTGAGCTACTATCAGTTCAGAAGTGTCCAGGAGCAGGAGTAACCAGTGCTCTGGTTGCTCAGGTATTTGCTTTTTCTTCTCATGTATTTGTCAGAAAAAAACATGTATTTCATAGCTTGTAAAGAAAAATAAAAATCATCAAGGTCTGTTTTCCCATCAAAGTGCTGGGGGATTTACATGCTGAACTCCCCCTAGCCTTAATGAATTACCTGCATAAATTCCCTTTCAATCGATAGTAGAATAGATCCTATTGTGTTATATTAATTATTTTGCACAGAACGCTGACATTCTGGCATTAAAGCCTTTTTTGTTTTGGTTTGGTTTTAAGTTCCAATGAATATCTTAAGAAACTTGAAGGCTATTATTCATTTTACAGCCTTATTCTGTGAAAAATCCTGTATCTTTAGTCAAGAAAAATGAAAAGGATTGCAATTTACCCTTTGATGACCTGGTCCTGAACATTAATGCATTAGGCCCCAGTCTCCCAAAATAGCCAACAAAAAAGAAGGAAAGGGGGGTGGGGGGAGAGGGGAAAAAAAAAAAAAAGCCCTTTTGTAACGAATTGAGCATTCTTAATTTTCACCAACAGAAAAACATTTGAGCTGAAAAGAACGCTAACCCCAAGCAATATTAAGAGGTTACAAAATCACATAAATTAACTCCACCAGTGATATTTTACTCGAGCTTATGCGAGTGCAAACCAGAAGCAGGACTCTCACATGGTCTTGATTAACCAAAGAGTACTTAGCAGTAACTGGCCTTCCCTGAGATGTGCTGGCCATATGCACATGCATGCCCACAGCCTATGGATGAGCCTTCAAAGGAGTAGGGAAGCTTGGGGCTCAGGAAACAAAGGGGAGAGTGGAAGTGAGAATGTGTTCTCCATGTCATCGTGGGCAAGAGCCTTACCCTCCTCATTCCTCACTTTCTCCATCTACACAACCAGGATAATAAAACTTACTGACCTGAAAAAGGAAGTTAAGAGATTTAATTAATGTTTGAAAAGCTTTTTTGAGATCGTTTGATATTGAGTAATGTGGGGTGAACAATGGGAGCTCTTTGAAACAGGGGCTCTATCTATCCATATTTGTGTACTGTACCTAAGCACAATGGGGCCCTACAGCCACAGAGTCAACCGTATCATAAATATTTAAATTAAAACTATGTTAATTATTTTTATTGTTCTGTTATTTGCTGATACACCAGTTCAGTACATTTTGAAGCTTGGTAGCATTGAAAAGTACCAGGCGTAATTATTGGTCTGATTGTTATGAAAATCAGAGTTTATACTTTTAGATAAGGTCATGGAAATAGGAAGTATATGGAAACACAGGTAAAAATGTGGGTTTAATTAGTTGTTATTCTTCTCTTTAAAAACACTGAGCTGGAAGGTATTCTTTAGGGAAGGGATGAACTTTGCAAACTCTTATTCTGCAAAAGGAAGGCCTACTGCCCCCTCCCCAAATTGAATAACATAAAAATGCATAAAATGCTCCTAGAAGACTACATTTTTTTCCTTCCCCCCCCCCCCCTTTAATTAAAATCTACCATTACTCCTGCACACAGTTGCACCTGGTGCACATTTTCCTGTGTCCACTGACTGAAGAGGGGAGAGTTTTGTTTCAATGTGGACTTCAGAGAAACAGGTTTAACTCCTTTCCTCCCCCCCCAAAACAAGCCCCAGAAAGCTATGGTAAGCAGGACAACTGCTGGCATTGCTCCAGCTCCCTTCTAAAACTCTTCTATAGCTAAAGCAGAGAAAAGAACATGTGCAAGAGCACACACCTCAATATACATTTGCCCTTCAAGCTACAAAGTGATTAATTCACTTCATTTAAATCTTAAAGTGGTAGGCAGGGATTCCTAAGTCTCTGACCAGTCACCTACTCACCCTCCTGGTACAAGAAGATATTTCTCCTCCTCACATTTCCCATAGCTGCTCCCCAAGCTTGTAGGTGTAAGGCTAAACTTTTCTCCCCATTGCTGTCCTTGTGGCTGAAGAGCAAGAGCTGCTCAGGAGTTGCCTGATTGTAAAAAATTCAGGAAAAAATTTCAGCAAACAGCCTTAGCCATGCCTTCAATTAAGGGCTTCTGTGCATTCCTGAATCTGGGCATTTTTTCCTGAAGCAAAATCGAAGTGCCCGTCCCACACTTTGGGTTATAGGTCTCCCACAGTTTCTCTGAAGTTTCCCAAATAGAAAAGCATTGTATTTTACTTCCATTCTGAGGGTTGTTTTTTCCTTTCAGTAACTTTTTTCTTTTTTTTCTTCTTTTTTTTTTTATTCATAAAAACCTTGTACAATTCTTAATAGGATCTGTTCTTCTACTGTGAGAAAAAAGGGTTCTCCTGAGCCTAGATTTAAAATGTAAGCCTGCCTGAAACTGCTGATATGACACATAGTTTAGTAAGTGAAAATCACATATGTTTGCTACATCTTTCCTCCACAACTTTAAAAAAAAAAAAAAAAAAAAAGTTTGCAGACATCCCCTACTTAGTGTTACTAGATGCCATACTTAAACTTTATTTTCTGATTTCCCCTCAGGATTCTGGGGTACTGCTGCTGGACTTGTCATCACATTGTCATCAAATCCTGCTGTGGGGGCTACTGTGGGCTTCTGTCTGTGCATGGCTTTTTCCTCTTTTTAAGAAAAAAAAGTCTTTTTAATAGGTAGAAATAAGTCTGTTTAGTTGTATGTAGTTTGCTGAACCTGTGCTCTTCACAATGTAAACGTCACACCATGCCAGGATGGGGATGTGGTTTTGGTTGGTCAAGGTTGGATGTTTTTCTTTGCTCCAGGGCTATGGACATGGGGGGAAGGCTATTTTTCAAAACAACTGAAGCATCAGTCTTATAATACTTGTGACTTGTGTTAGATACTATATTAATATCAGTGGGTTTGTTTTAGATAAAAAGTTCTGCTATGGATGAATAGCTTCTTTCCAGTGAAACTGATGCATGCAATTACTAGTGAGAATGAAAAATTTGGGCAGGGGAGGAAGGCAGTCAGAAAAGTAACCATCATTCTCTTTCTGAAAGAGCAGGAAGGCTGGATGGCATCTGAAAATGTCTCCAGGTGCTATGTGCAAGCAAAAAACCAGAGTATCTTGGATTCAAAGGTGAATCAAAAAGAATTGGCTTCTGCCTGGACCAGGCAGCCAGATAGGCCACAGTAACAGATCCACGTGATAAACCAAGAGGCAACTGCAGAGCTCCCCAGACAACTTGCCTGAAGTGCCTGCCAAGGAGGCAGATGCTGCTGCTGGAAGAATCTCTTCCACAGTTGGGCATCTGGGTTCAGTGCTTCCCATGTAAGGGAGAGAGATGGGAGCATCAGGCTGGCCCCCCTCTCCCCCTCTAATTATTTCAACATCCATGTTAGACTTTTGTAAATAACATGTATTATCCTGCCTTCGGTGGGGGATAATAAGCAAGGAAAGGGGTTTTGTCTGTCACATATCCCTTCGCAGGGGTGTCTACACGGATGGGTAAAGACAGACTGGAGCTTGGCTGCCCTGTGCTCCAGCCTGGTCAGATGTGAGACAGCGCGGGGCTGGGAGTTGCAGAGCTGCCTTGCGGTGGCACGGAGCAAAACCTAATAAGCAGAGCAGGCTGAGATTCATTAATTTAACATTAATAAGCACAGCTTATTAGCTCAGGCACAGTGCTGTATAATGCAGGCACAGAGCTTCTGGAGCAGAGCTGCAGCCACCCTCGCCAGCTCAGAGCACGCAGCCGGGTGCTGCTTCTCTCCCCAACTGCAGTTTGCATTAGGGAGGAAAGAGTGTTTTGCAGTCACTACAGAAGCTTCTGTGCAAAAAAAAAAAAAAAAAGATTAAAAAAAAAACCAACAAACCCAACCCAAACAACAAAAACCCTCCTGGTTTTCAGGTTGTATCATTGGCTTAGGCTGAATCTTTAAGATGTTTAAACTACTTGTGCCTCAGTTTCCCCAAGGGTATGTCTTGCTGCTCTACAATAAGGGCAGGTACTGATCATGAAATACGGTGGGATCCTGAAAGAGTGAAATGCTCCTTCTTCCTCTCTTGAATTACAGGTTTTTGAGTAAATTATTTGGCACAATGTTTTATCATATAGGGATTGGTTGCTCAGTTTGCATTTGTTCAGAGAGCCAGTACAAGGTTTATACATCATTTCCTGCCCTGTATATACCTGAAAAATAGGAGCAGAAAGGTCTGTCTCCTTTACCTGGTACCTGTGATTAGCTTACCCTGTTTAGGAGTAAAATTAAATTGTAAATAAGCAACAGGAAAGAGTGGAGTCTTGGACACCTAGGGCACTGTTTTCACATATGTATGGAACAGCAGTGTATGGACTAGAGATAGCAAACAAATATTCTCTAAACATGTTCCAGCAGAACAGGTTGTTTTCTGTAGCTCTTTTTTTTTTAGAAAAATCCTTACTCGGGTTGGGTTTTGCTGCTTTCTTTCATATGTAGAGTATATTTGTTTGATTTTCTCATCTTCAGGAAGACGTATGAAAAGTCTAATAGTAATTGTGCTGAATTATTTACAGTGTGAGTACTAATAAAAATTCTTAAGGTGTTAGACTGACAAGAGCAATGTGATTTGTCTGCTCAGCCTCATTTTGTGTCTCCTGCTTAGGACTAGCAGAACAAATTTCATTAAAAGATGAATAGAGGACATTGTTGGGCTTTCTTCCCCCATCACTGTAACCCCAAGCTTTACTTTTAGTCCACCTCCCATGGGCCACATATGCTGCAATGGGACTTCTTGCAACTCAGCTGTGTGGCACTGGTGTTAATCCCTGCTGCCAGGCCTTTTTTCCAGACTCATCATCATTTTGTCTGGGTTTGTAAAGAAGGACCCATCTGACGTGTATTTCATTTAGTTGAGTTTGATCTGGATCTACTCCTGCAGGCTGGAACACCACAGAATGAAACCATAGTGCAGCCTCATTGACATCAGTGTTTTAGGATAAAAATGGACTTCTGGATGAAGGTTGGATCTTTGCACTGAGTTCCTGCCTGCCAGGAAGACATAAGCTCTGTGTGCTCTACAGAAGTCCAGGTAGCCCTGTTCTCCTATTTGTTTGATAGAGAGGAAAGGAAGGGGTAGGAGAAAGAGGGCAACGTCACAGAAACAACCTCACCATGGCCCATCAGCTTCATCCCACTCAGGAACCCCTTGAAGCTCAAGTCAGCTTTGGGCAAGAACAGCCATGTCCACCAGCAAACACAGAAACTGCAGCAACATGCCTCAGACCAAAGCAACTGACTTATTTTTTAAAACTAATCAGAAACTTTGGGACTTTTTGCAATTTACACTGAGCAAACCCTGTGGCTAAAGAGGGTACCATAAGGTCTGCAGTGAGGCTGGCATACTGTGCACACTGGTACCCCTACTCTGAAGAGTATCCCTCTGGAAAATGGTAGATTTTTGTGGTTTGTAATATCTGCAAACCATTCTGGTTTCCTAGGTTACTTTAAAAAACCACATGTCACCTCTATTTGTATACCAGAAACATCACATTGTTATGTTCAGTGTATGTACATACTTTTATTCCCTTTTATGGAGCCACGAGGCCATTCTGACTGGCCACTGTCTTTCATGTTGACAAGTTCAAGAGTACATCCCAGTTTTTACCTGTGTTTTGGCTTTTTCAGTATCTATCCTACTGCTGCTTCCTTACCAAGGGAACAAGGTGTGTAGAATAGCCCTGTCCTTCCCTGAGGATGTGCTTGTGTGGCAGAGGGGGTTGACCTTGCTCAGAAGGACTCAGCACATTTCCCTTCCTTCCAGCCCTCCTATCACATCAGTGAGAGCTTTGCCATCCTTTCTGTGGTGACAGATAGTTAAAGGCATGGGTTTATTTAGATGGTAGTATAAATGTAGGGTTACTTTCAAGCCCAGTATTATCTACCTATGCGTTACAAAATGTTGGTATTTTCTTTTCTGTATTTTAGTGCAGGAGTTGTTTTGTTGTTTTGGGTTTTTTTTTTTAAATTTTATTTTCTTTTTTCCCAAAAGACACCAGTCTTGGTCCTGCCAGTTTTTCTACACATGCACAGCAGGAAACAATTGCTGTCCCGTACAGATTATGCTCTAAAATGCCAATTCAGGAAGTATTACCATCATTTTGTAAACAAGGAACCAAGGCACAGAGAGATTAAGTGATTTACCCAAGGTCACCCAGAACACTTGGTCAAAGCCAAGAACTGAACCCTTGTCTCCTGCGTCTCAATCAAGTGATTTAACCATGAGATCAAAGACTTATTGTGCGTACCTGATATCTCTCCCCTATGAGAGGGTAACAAAACTTTCTTCAGGTAGCATCAACGCCACAAATGGTATAGTAAATTTTGTATGTCTGTGCTGACAGCTTGTGCTGAGTGCACTTCTTGCACTCAGGATCTTCCCTGGAAATAATTTCCCATATTCCACCACTGACAGGCACAAATCCTTCTCTAGACAATCCTCTGAAGGAAAGAATGCACCCACATGGTACATCAGATGAATACATGGAAACCTGTTTTTCTACAAGGTTAGACTCATTTTATGGACTGTTTAAAATCCTTCCATGCTTAATGAAATGGCGACATTCCCACGACCGTGTGGACTTCATTTTGCAGTTTCAGCTGGAAGCTGCAAAGCAAGATAAAGGATCTACATCTCCTGTATGTATATGCCAGGAGAATGTGGCACAAATGGTCAGGATAAAGACATCATTCATTGTGAGCTCAGAGTAGGCTTTTATTTGGAGTCTTTATTACTCACTCACTGAGGTTATTATATCATTCCTGGGATGAAATACTCCACTGTGCCCAGGGCTTCCATGGGCCCCACATCCTACTGAGTCCTTTCAGTTTTAAGGGTAGTTTGGCTGAGAAGTGACTGCACAAAATGGTACCAGGTGGTCCCAACAGCAGGACAGCCATGACAGGAGGAACAAGATCTTGTCCTTTGTGTGCCTCTATCTTCAGGTCTGCCACTTCTGCCCAGCCATTTCTGCAAGTCCAACAGCTGCAGGGTGGGTTCTGAGTGAGCATGTGACCTATGTACATTTTTACTGCTAATGGTAAGAATCCCAAGAAGAAAACTCAAGATGAACATGAGAACCTTTGTTGACTTTGTGGGCTGATGGCTCCTGCAAACAGAGCTCAATGAGTGCAGAAACCACAGAGGAATGATAAAAAGGAGCCTCACAGTATCAATTTTCTGCCTCTGTGACATCTCATCAATGTTGGAAGAGAAAAGATGCACTTTCAAAAATCTCAGCATTTCGTAGAAGTTCTGTGGTGTCACAAGCTTTCTTGTGAGATACAAGAGCTCATAATGTTGGGTGTTTTGTTTTGGTGTTGGTTTTTTATTGTTGGGGGTTTTTTTTGGTTTTTTTTTTTTTTGTTTTTTGGGTTTTGTTGGGGTTTTTTTTGGGTTTTTTTTTTTGTGTGTGTGAGATTATTTCTATCATTGCCTGCCACACTGAATGAATTTGAATGCCAGGAATCTTGATGGTCATATTATGGTGACCAGGAGGTCTATTGTTGAAAAAGTTAAGCCAAACTGTACAAAGGCAATACTGAAAAATGTTGCTCTTGCTCAATTCAATATACCTGTAGCATAGTAATCCACATCTGGCTGACTGCATTGAAAGAAGCAATTGTTCTGCTTCCTAGTAGAGAAAAAAACTCATGCTTTTGCTTAGAGATACTGATTTCTTGATCATATACATGGATACCATGAATCATGCCTGGTTTTGCCAAAGCAAGTAATTGGCTTTGATATTTTGGATGTAATTTCCAATAGGACTTACACACCACACACCACTTCCTTTTAAAATTATTGGTCTGTTAGTACCACAGTTCTACTTACTTCTTTAGATGTCCAAAGAGGATTTTCATTGTCTCATAGTTTGGTCTAGGGAGTTTTTTTACTAGACTCCTTACGGATGTGATCCGATTGACGTTGTCCTGGATTTCTAAAGGGTGGAGAAAAACAAGAGGGGGGGGAAAAAAAAAAAGACCACTTGAGTGCCATAATAGGATTTACTTTGCCCAGTTCTGTACCTTGTATCTTAGTAAGAAAAAACATCATTAATATATGGTTGAAACTAGAATGTATCATGCCTTCTGACACCTTAATAGATAGCAAAAGTAATTGGCAAGGCTTATTCTCTCTTAATCTTAAGGAAATATTTTCTGGCTCACAGAATTATATTCTCTCATTTTTAATTTATTTTCTTAGTTTATTAGACATTCTTCTAAATGGAAGTATGTCCAGATAGCAAGGGACCCACATCCTAAGTGGAATTTCACTTTGGAATTTCATTTGTCCAGTGCTGCAGTTTCTTTGGTGGATGCACTTCCCAGGTATTCCTTGTCCTTTTTTTCTCATCATAATTTGTTCTGCTGTATTTTTGAATCTCTGTCCTTAACACCCCCTACCACGCCTTAAAATATAAAATTATTGGCTGTTATTTTTAGTCATGCTTTCTAATGGTCAATTATTTTGAGAAACTGTTCCAATGTAGCTTTTTTTTTTTAAAACCCGTAACATCTCACAACTGTAATTTCTTCAGGAAAAAAATTGCATTTCAAACTTACAATTAATAATAAATAATACAGTACCGAAGATTTTAAACTCTCTTTTGAGACGGTAAGAACATTGCTCCCCTTTTTGTTAAGCTATACCTTCCAGTTTTAGCATGATTCCTAGTTTCATGGGAAAGGTTTGACTGATATTTTCATCGATTTGTATAAGATGTTGCAACTAAAGCAAAGTCATGTACAACTGTGCTTTCATTTAGGAACAGATTAGATAAGGTGCCAGTAGGTCTGACGTAGGGAAAACATCTTGCATGTTACATGCCCTAGATAACCTGAGAATACTTTTCTGATCTTATCATCTATGATTTAATTATCACCTATCATTCTTCGTATATGTTCCTTTTTAATATTCATATTACCCTGGCACCCAGAGATCTCAATCAGGATTGCATCCCAGTTGTAGTAGGTGCTACACAAGCAGGCATGGTGATTATTGCCTTGATTCAAAAATTCCACAAAGAAAAAAAATTTCCTGCAGTCAAACCGAATTTATAAATTAAAATTGTTAGGGTGATATTTCTTCCTCAGCACCTATTATTAATTCCTGTTGAGATTAATGCTTCATACATACATACATACATACATACATAGATATATAGATATATATATACATAATAATTTGAACATTTATACAGATATGAAAGACAATTGCTCTAAGTAGTCAGAGCCTAGATACTATTTCCCAGTAAAAATCCCCACACTTCCACATTATAAGAAATGGCAATAGTGATAATGAAGTTACCCACAAGCAAAAAATACACTTTCTGTGTATTATACTATTTTTATCCTGGTTTGACCTGTACAGAGCCTTAACTTCTGAGCAGCACAAACTCCCCCGGTCTCACAGCACAGTCACCCCCTGATGTTTTCTGCCACAAGCTATGAGAACTATTTATGTTTTTCCTGTGGACTCTATGTCCAGTGGAAACACAACTGAAGTTACAAATGGAAATAATATGAAATTCACTGAAGGAAATTTGTTGTAGGGAGGGGGTACAAAAATTTGGGCTTTTCTTTTGTGCTGCTTGGTGTGTGTGCACTCCTTGATCTCAGCAGATAAGTTATATTTAGATTGGGGCTTCCCTGGCTGTACTGCAACTTATCAAATAAAGCTCCTCCACCAGTTTAATTTTAATTCTCTTTTCTCCTGAGAATTCTGTGGACTTGGGTTGAACTGAAACACCGAGGTAGGGGGAAGACTCAATGGAAGGAAACACTGTTTGCTCGTTGCAGAATATTTGCAAGGAAGTGTTGTACAGTAAAACTTTGTTGTGCTCTCCTGAAGGAAATGTCTCTGCTCTGTGTTGATTAACACAGCTACCAGCTTGGAAACCACCTTCCCTACAGAAACAGCTACTGTGCTTCCTCAGAAGGTGTATTTGAAGACAAACAAACTAAGAAGAGCTGTGTTAATTTACAAAGAAATTCCTTACTGAGAGAATGGCAAGGGTAGGACGCTTATTTTTAGGGTTTGCTATTCCCAGGTCATCACTGCTGATGCAGGGAAGAAGAGAGCTTTAGGTAGGCACTAAAACACCAAACCCCTAGAAATTTTACATCAAATTATCTTGTGAATTGGTCTGCTTATTAATTGTTACTCTATTGTAAAAGAACTAAAAACAGGCAACATGTGGTAACTTTAGTCAGCATTTCTGAACTCAGAATGATAAACACCTCTGCCTGGCTCTGGCATTTATCAGTACTGAGATATTATTACCACATAGAGTCACAGCATGGTTACTGTTATCATCAAAAAAAAAGAGGCAGCTAATCTTAATGGTTTGTAAAGCCGTTACCTGCACTGGTCTGACATTTATCATGATCATTTTACCACATGAGTCCTACATTGCAAAGGTATTTTATCTGGAAGGGACATCACTATGAATTATTATTTGCAGCTAGGTAGAAAATTGTATGTTGTAGATACCTTTTTCTCATTATAAATCACAGTCACATTTCACCATTCCCCACACAAAGCTGCTGAGCCCAGGCTTTTTGCCATAACACTTAGTCTCACTCCCTGTTATAGTTCCATGAAAATCTTAGGTACTCTTTCATTAAACTGGGTGATATTGGTGGTTTTTTTAAATGCTCTATACACGCTTGATTTTTCTCTAGTATAAGGGAATTTGTTTTTCCACTTGAGAAGCTGAAGAGGATAAACTGTTCATTTTTTTTATTAAAGCTTACTCTTGCTTCAGTTTTTGTGGCTGGGCTTGTCTTTACTCTTGACCTTGTTGATGGAATATTTAACAGATCAGATGCAAGATCTTATGTTTCATTTGCAATACCTATGGATTTGCTTGCTTTCTGTAAAGCCTTGAGTTCCACTTTCTGAGAAATTTTCCCCCTTTTGAGTCTTTGTCAGGGAAATTTAAAAAAAAAAATTTTTTTTTGAGGTTTTTTTCCTTTACCATGCTCAAATGGAGAGAGGAAATCTTTAAGTATATGTTTGTATAAATAGCTGTGGAGACGATATCCCTTTCCTAGTACTGTATGATGAAGCCTGGGAGTACAGGGTGCAAAGGAAGGAAAAATACCCTGAATAGCTGTTTAATTCTCCAGCTAAGTCTAGAAAACGAAGCAAAGCAATTCTGGTAAAATACAATAATATTATTTTTCATTATACACTTTCTACTGTGAAAAATTGTTGAAAAGCTGGGGAAAAAAATTCTCATTTTGGAAAGTTAGACTCTCTTTTTCTTCTGACGATTTCTGAAGGAAAAGAGTCATCATAGTCACATGTATCAAATAAAGAATGAGAGGGCAGTTAATCCATTTTGAATTGTTTGGGCAAAATACGGAAGATGTAGGTGACAATTTCAGCAGATCAGGACACTCCATAGTGAAGCTGGGCTTCCATGTAATATTTTCATAGAAAAAATATTTAGAAATTGAGTTACTGTCATTAAAGGCTGACTCCCTTTAATGGAGCACAACTGTGAAGAAGCTCTCTTGTTTACATTTAAATGAAGAATGCAGTGAAAAAAACTCACTTAATATTATATAAGCTCTTTTCTAAATGAGCTTTGGATAAACATTTAAGCACAGAAGAAAACATGACGTGTCTGTAACATTAACAGTGGCTGGATAAAAATGAATGAAGAAAGTAACCTTTAGCACTGGTCTCCATAAAGAATACTTAAGCAAATCCCACTGAATCTTTCTTTTAATCATTAATTTTAAATGGACATAGATGTTTACAACAAGCCACTTTGTTGCAGAACAGGAAGTCCAAGGTTTATCTCCAATAACTCACGTTTTCTAGGAAGGGATGTATGTCTCTAACCTGACATGCATTCATTATTTTGTAAGGTACTGGAGGCTGACCCATGACCCTTCTCAGACCTGCTGCATTATTCATGTCTGACTTACTTTGTGTAGTTTAACTATAGCACCAGGCTCCCTTTGCCAGGCATTGAGGTGCCTTGTGCATGTTTAATGTTAAATGGCATTTATGGCTCACATTAATGCCTAATTTTATCACAAGCCATGGTTTCTTTTTATGCTTCCGAGCCTCACAGCTGAACTGCTGAAAAAAAAAACCAACCCACCCCAGTGATTTATGATTCTGCATAAAATATCCAATTATTGATCTGCTACCTAATCTATGTTTTGCTGTTGTTGGGTTTTTTTAGGCAGGATTTTCTCTGATTTTCTTACATGGCTCTTGTCACCTTGTTTTGTTTTGGTATAGTTTTTTTTTTTTTATTTTTGGATAAGATTTCTGCTGTGGTTAAAACGTCACACACTGTTGCTACAGCAAAATCTGTCTGCCAAGAGTTTTTCCAACAATTCGTGACTGATTCAGCTGCTGAGAGAAAGACGGGTCCTGTCTAGGGCTTTTTTGGTTTGTTTATTTCATGGTGGTGTGGGTTTTTTTGTTGTTGTAGTTGTTTTTATCAGGGTTTTTTTTTTTTTATTGTTTCTCTCTTTTTTTTTTTTTTTTTTTTGAATCAGAAGGTGGATTTTTGAGTGCTAATGAAATTGTGAGACTTATGGTGCTGGCTAGAGCCAGCCGTAGTGTGGGCAGACGCTCTGTGAGCTTCCCCACTGTGCTGCTGTGCAAGCATCCCCGCTGTTCTGTTTGCTATAGTTTTAATGTCTGTGAAAAATTCCTGATGCAACTAAATTATGTTCTGCCCTCTTGTTTGTATAAATAAACACCCGACTTAGCCAATTCATCTTGCTCTTGCCCATTTTAGAAGCTTGCCCTGTCACACAATGCTTAACCCCAGTCCTTGATAGCTTTGGTGTTATCAGGGAATGAAAACTTGCTTAGAGAGTGCTCTGTTGGCTTGATTTTTTTTTTCCAGAGATGTCAACTGCTCGAAACTCGGCTTTTATTCAGTAAGTCCTCACATTCTGGAAGTCACGCTGCTAAAATACAGACAATTTCGTGTATAAACATATAGATAAATTATTTCTATCACTTTGAACATTGGGATATTTTAATGTTCCTGTATGCAACATAGAAGTCCCAATTTTAATCACTTGCAATGCACTACAGCAATTGTCTCATGCAAATACATTGTAAAATATTTGCTTGTTTGTTAAAAAAAAAATCTATAAGAAGCATTCAAACTAACTAATGTTTGCTATAAGGAAAATAACCAATTTGTGATCTGAATTGATTTTACTTTTTATTCATGCCTCAGAAATAGATGTTGCAAAAGAAAATGAGAATTGCGTGAAACGTCTCTGTATGGGCAATTGATAAATTCATCCTATGTGATATAAAGTGGAGTTTGCAATGAATATTCATACAACTTTTGCAATCCATTAGCAAGACCCAAGACAATGAGTTTGCAACTCAGTCCCCATTTAACAAAAATGTATGTGGAATTAATGAGAAAAAACAGCACTTACCAAAGTTAAACTTTAATGTATCAAACTCCAGGTGCCGGAGTTTGATATATAATATCATATCCAATATGGGAAAATAACCAATAATAGTAATTTTTTACATATTTGATGGGACTGATTATGCAATGTGCAACTCTAAATGGCTTATAGCACATTGTAGCATGGTTCCATCCCATTGGCTACAGTAGGGTGCAGGCAGATGGATGACAGTGACAAGGAGAGAAGTGCTTTTGCTTAGCCGTGCGTTAAGATGCCATCCAGAAGCTCTGTGCACTGCAGACACTTCATTAGGATGCCAGGATAATGGTAAACTACCACTCAGAGTGACACCCCATTTCCTGCTTACTGAGCTCTCCAACCTCGGCAGATGTCAACAATCTCACAGTGCTACAGAGCAGACCTAACTTTCCAGGCACTTTGACTCCAATTTTTTTCCCTTAACAGTGCCATACATTACATGCAATATGTAACAGCAAGTACCAAACAGAAAACAAAATTTGCTGCCCTAATTAGAACAAAGCAGCATCTGACTTAGGTACTGCATGCCCAGCGTACATACAACCAGTTAGGCAGCAGAAAAGAGGGATGATCTTTGTCAGTCCATTTTGGGGGTTAATTAGACTTAGGACTTTGATAGCTAATGGATAGCCTGAGCCCAACTGAAATAAATGGCTGTGCTTCGGTGCTAACTTCTACCAAGCCTCGGAAAAAAATACACAGAGCTCTTTTCCTGGTATTTCACACCCAGTTACAGCCTTGCGTGGGGTTTTCTGCACAGAAAGAGCAGACTTGAGCATCTGGACAGTGTGATATTTTCTCTGCAAATGCACAACTCGAGGCCCTAACACACCTCCCCAACAGCAGTTAAAGCCAGCAGAAAGACTGAGC